>NC_137906.1:7585184-7830539 GCF_963455335.1 Martes martes
CTCTCTCTTTCTCTCCCTCTCTCTGTCAAATAAATAAATAAAATAAAATAAAATTTAAAAAGCAGAGGCTTAACCCACTGAGCCACCCAGGAGCCCCTAAGACCTTTTATTAATTCCTTTTCTTTCCTCCTGGGAGCTATGGGTCATATGCATTATATTTATACTGACCTTTCATTATTAATATTGCTTGTACGATATCAGTTTGCTATCCAATATTTTAAACACACAGCTATATAGTTATGTCCCCGGTGTCAAGACATAGAGAGTAGAGACATGCTTTTTGAAAAATCACATTTGCAACATGAAGCAAAGTATTGTTTTGTTTCTCTACCAGATCATTTATGACACGTCTCTGCAGTTATATGGTTGGAGTTGAATGAAGATTTGTTTTCATGAAAGGTAATTAGATTTTCTTTTGTCGTGAGCACTGTTGGATTGGATATTATTTTTTTTCCCCCCGGGTAACTGTGGTTTGGAAGATCCTGAAAACTTGTTCCACTGGAAAATAGGGAAGCTGCTATTTCTAGCAGCGAGTAAAAAACTTTTCCCATTCCCTCAAGCTCCATTCACGCGAAATACTTGATCTAATGTCAGTTTTTGAGACTCTGTATTATAATATCTTTAGAGGTTTAAGCAGGTAGCAGAATCTCATAGAATGTCAAAATGTTGTTTGTGTGCGAGATAGAAAAGAGCCAGGAGAATGGGTCTCTAATCCAGCAACCATTTTTTCTAATTAAAATATTCTCAGGCACACACACGTCTTATCTGAAAAGCAAAAACATCACATAAAAGAATGAAATGAAAATATGTTCAGCACAGAAGTACTTCTGGTGACAAAACAAGCAAACCCACTCACCAACAACGTCATCAACAACAAAAAACACAGAAATACAAAACAAAATGAAAGGACCGAAGTGTCCTGCAACACAGAAAAAAAAAAGTCCAATGTCTAACGTCCATCCAGAATGGATGAAGTAATGGGCAACATTAACAGTTATGCTTGTAAAATAGGTAACAACATGAGAAAATGTTTATTCTCTAAGAGGAAAACAGGCCATAGTGTGAGCCCAGCTGCGAAGAACAGCATATTCTGTATCATACAAAATGCCGTAAGAAAATGCACCTCAGTGTTAACCGTGCCAGTCTCTGGATAAGGACTTGATGGGTAAGTGTTAGCTTCCTTAACATTCCTGTGTTTTGTATAATTTCTACACGAGCCTATGCTATCTTTATAGCACAGGAAAATAGTGAATATTATTCAAAATAAGGACGGCGAGAAAGGCTGATAGGGCATTTTTTTTTTTAAACAGTAATTTAACTCTAACCAGAAGGGGTAGCGTGACCTAGTGATTAAAATAGACAATTGAAAACAGAGGGAAAATCATGTCCTAATTTTGCCACTGAGTCACTGACTTTGCCTCAGGTTTCCTGCCTGTAAAGTAGGAATAATTAATACTTTCTTGTAAAATGCTTTTGAGCTCTCCAACGAAAGATCCCATAAAGGTACAAAGTGTTGTTCTATTAATACTAATTGAAGCGAATATAAAATACAAAGGCCTTCGAGAAAAACCGAAGTCATTATGGTCGGTGGCGGAAGGCACAACGGGTACAGTGCCAGGGGCCAAACTGTGGCCGTGTAGGCTCCTTGTGTTCTTTCCAAAAGTTGTTTTGGGGGCAGATAAGGATGTCACCAATAATGCTGGAACATTCGCTGTCTAATCACCGAACACTATCTGTTAAGCCAAACTAGAAAGAAACACAGAAGCGGTGGACAAGGTCCCAGCCCTTCCAAGCTTACAGTTTTGTTGGGAACAGGTCCATAATAACAGTAAAAAAAAAACCATTTTTTTTTCAACGTGGAAAAAAAAAAAAACAGTTCAACTGAAGCAGAAGGAAAACAATATCCAGGAAACAAACTGAAACGCTAATATGGGCCATAAGTTTCGCTTTAAAAAAAATAAATTTTTTTTTTAAGTAAGTTCCACCCCCAATGTGGGGCTCGAACTCACAACTCCAAGATCAAGAGTCACCTGCTCTACCGCATGAGTCAGTCAGGCGCCCCCATAGCACTAGCTTTGATCAGAGCAATGAACTGAGATGCCTTCTCAGTTTCAATGAGTCGAAGACTTTAGAAGCATTGGGGTGGGGTGTGGGACAGGGTGGGAGGGAAGAGGTGGCAAGAAAGTTGGAGGGTGCCTGGGGCCAGGAAAGGCACGCACAGTGTCGCACAGACCAAACCCACGCAAAGAAGGGAAACAGCGAGCAGGGCTGTGCAGCTGGGAGCCCAGGAGGTGGAGAGCAGGCTGGTATCTTAAAGGCTGCCGGATGACCCAATGCTGGTGGCATCTCCGAGGGGGGGCAAGTGGGGAGTCCGCTGTTTGGAACGAGGGGCCACAGCGTCGCCGGCCACGTGCCGTTCCTGCCAACGACCCATCCCCACTTGAGTACCCGCTTCCAAAGCACCGTGTCGAAGGAAAGACTCTTGCCTTATCAGTCAACATTCAAGCAGCAGAGCTAAGGAGAAGCAGTTGGCGAGGACGCCGGCGACCCCAGAGTCAGATTCTAGCAAAGAACGGTTTTTTTGACCTTGAACAGACCATTTAACATTGCCGAGCCCCAGTGTCCACAAGAGAGGTGCCCACCTCATGGTGTGCCGTGAGGAAGAGCTCAGAAAACTTATAAAACATGCTTTGAGTTTTACCTGTATGGAGTGGACACCCCATGAAAGTGAAACACTGCTTAATCTCATTCAAGGCAATGACTTCCACCCACCCCGACTTCGCTTCTCCGCTTTCGCGCTCCTATAATCCCATTTCACAGACGAGCAGACTGAGGTTCAGAGCACCCGAAAGCTGTTTGAGGAGGGGGCTGGATTTCTCAACCAGGTTGCCAAGCGCCTCCTGCTCCATTTTCTGACAACCTTTTAAGGACGTGATCTCAGCTGGCCCCTTCCCAGATGCCTTTTTGAAGCTATGCAGGCTTTTATGTATTTATTCCTCCAAAAAATATTAATCGAGGGCCTACTGTGTGCCAGGTCTGAAGCCTGAGGGAGTGTTCTGCTCCTTCCCCGCAGGATGGTTGAGCACCGTGGGAAGAGATCACAGAGAGAGACAGAACCTCCCCTCGTGGCCTACTCATCCCGCATGCGTCATTACTGACCAGTAAATGACTTCGGCTTCCCCGACATGCCCTCTTCGTGCCACAGAGCACTGTAACCCTTCAGCCTCTCTGCTTTGGCAACATAAGCGCTTATCACCAGAATGAAACCTTTGGTAGGTCTGACCTTGGCCAAAGGCTATTCTTACATTCAGCCTCGATCTCTGTTTACCACCCCCCCCCAGACCTTTTATTTCAGAAATCAGGGCTGAGACCACAACCCCAGACCGAGAGGCGAAGTTTCCTGCTTTCCCAAGTGGGATGTGGACGAGAGTCCGCTCAGCTCTGCGACTGCTCCAGAAGGCTGGGTCAGGCTGGTGGGGAGTGTGCGTGTGTGCGTGCGTGTGTATACGCATGACTGGGGGCAGGTGGGAAGGCAAGGTGGAGGGAGGGTATAGAAAGCCAAATGAAAGCCAGTAGCTTCTGCCCTTGGAGGGAGTTGAGAATCTGGCTGAGAAAACACTGGAAACATGTCATTGGTTCCGTCCTACAGATTATTTGATGTGCACGAGAACATAACATCTGATGCGGGGGAGGGGCGTCCCCAGGAAACCCCAACTGCATGCAGGTTCATTGCCATGGGGGTAGACCCTGTTCTCGAGACACCAGGGTCCAAGGCACCCAGCCCCATTCTCAGCCAGGCACCTCCTTTGGTCTTCTTCCCCCTTTGGGGACCCCCAAGTAAAACAGATTAATGGAAACTCTTGGAAGAGGTTACGAATAGAGCCATGCAGGATATCCTGTTATCTATGGATGTCCTGAAAAGGCTAGATTGAAAGTCACAAGCCTGGAAGAGTCACCTTTGTCTATAAAACCACCAAATAACAACAATTACTATGCAGGGAGTCCCTGCCATCGGTCCCAGGACATACACAGCGTTATCTCTGATCTTTGCAGCAGGTTTGCGAGGCACGGAGCATTTGATATATGAGAAAACTGGGAATCAGAGAGGTAAGGAGATGTCTCCAATGTCTGGTCTTATGGTCCGGCCCTCAACCTACCTGCAGCTGCCCCGTCACCCGCCCACCCAGCCCCGGGGCCCCAACCTGGTCGGAGGGAACCCACCTGGGACTTGGGACAGGTGGCCTCTCTCTTCCCCCCCCTTCAGGAAGTCCTGGGCATTGCCGGCCCAGGAGGGAATCTCTCCACCTTACCTTACAGCAACCTGCTTGCCCGCAGTCCTTCCCCGTGGAGCTTTTGTCTCCGGACATTTCTCTGCAGCTGTGAAGGCTCCAGACACCCTGGTCCGGGGCATCTATAATAAAGATTGATAACCTGACCTTGGTCTTGAATGAGACATCGATTACAAATGAGAGGCGACCGGGAGAGTCAAAAGTCCCCTTCAGTCCAACAGCCAAGACCGGGTGTTTGGCAAGGCAAGCAGCAAGGGAGAGGGGTGTGTTTTCCTAACCGGCATCGGGGACTCTCCTTGCTGATGGGGTTCTTACTTCTTCACCTTAGGGGAGTCTGGTCTAATGGACCGTCTGGGGGAAATATCTGATCAAAGATCCCCTTCTGGCTACAAGTGCGCCTGGGAGGGTGGGGACACGCGTTCGCTATCAGAGGCTAAGCCGAGCCCTTCCGAAAAGCAATGACAAGTCATTCCAAGCCCGTATCCTACCCTCTCTCATTCCTAAATGCAACACAGACCTGTGAGTGGGAGGTGGGATTAGTTCACACAAGCTCCGTTGATCCGATAGCATTTTATGACCGACCAAGGCGAACCAGGTGGTGGGGTTTGGTGAGGTTTTCTTTGGGAACTGCTCTGCATTTCGCCATTGAGCCGCTTGCCTCCCAGCCCACCCCCCACCTCCCCTGCGGACAGGCTGCCTTGGAGAAAAAAAGAGAAATGACCCCCGTGCCCCTTGGGCTGTCCTCTGTAGCCTGATCTATTTAAGACACGTTCTCTTCAAACAAATCCTGCCCCAGTTTCTCCGAGGGCCGCCTCTTCCCCTCCTGCCCTCCCGCCACCGCCCGTGTGCATTTGACACCAGCTCAGGAATCTTGTAGCTCCTCGCCTTTCCATTCCCGGCGGGATTTGCTATTCAGCGCTCCAAAGCGGAGACTTGTTTGCACCTCTTGTTTCAAACAATAGACCAAATTTCCTGTCGCTGCTTCTCTTAAAAGCTGCCTGCCTCGTGCTCCCGGGGAACAATTAGAACGGCCACTGGGCCAGCGGAGAGACCCGCTAAATCCTCACCCACCTGTCTTCTCAGAGGACGCGGGGCCCTGGGGCTGCTGGGCGACGTTGAGCGGGTGGCTTAACCTCTCTGAGAATTCGTGGCCTCCCCTGTAACCTGAACCATAGCTAACTGGTCCCACAGGGCTGTGGTGAACTGAGCAATAATGATGCAGCAAGCTCCTGCCTGGTGATGGAGGTTAAGAGAACATTCCTCGATTCCCGGCAGCCTGGCTTCAAGCCCTAGATGTAGCAGGATCTTTCTCTGTGTCCTTGGGCCCAAGATGCTCTAACTCTGTGCCTACGCTTCCTCATCTGTAAAATAGAACAATTATGGTACCTACCTTACAGAATTAAAGAGAGCCTCAGACTTGGGCTCGGACCTCACCCAGTGGATTTGGACTCTCCCACAGCAACCTTGTTTCACATTCTACTGCCTATAATTCTTTTCTCTGCTGTTACAATTTTTGTCTACCAGCCCAGATCCATCATAGAATGTCCGTAGCCCATTGGGAGTGTGATATTTGTTCATACTTTCTGATTCCAGGAGTGTGGTTTTCGATTAACTCCAGGATAATGAAACTGCCCAGGGAAGGGATCCGTAGCACCGGGGGTTCGGGGCAGCAGATCTCCCCTGTATGATACTGCAATGGTCCGTGCATGACCTTATGCACACCTCCAGACTCATAGACTCTGAGTGAACCCTTATGTAAACTGTGGACTTCAGTTCATAATAATGCACCAGGATGGGTCCTTCGCTGTAACAAATGTACCATACTGACACAGGATGTTAAAGATGGGGGAAAGTGGAGGAGGGGAGGGAGGTTTATGGGAATTCTCTGTACTATCTGCTCACTTTGATTGCGCATCTAAAACTGTTCTCAGAACGAAAGCTGCTCAATTTAAAAAAGAAAAAGGTGAAGCAGGTACTGTTGTAGATTGTGCCCCCTCCTAACACACCCAGGAATCATGACCAGAAGCCAGGAAGTGACAGCATCGGGATCTCCATGGATGACCTGAAATTATCAACTGTTTTCTGGTCGGCAGTCCCGGTGCTAATGGCCTACGGTGAGCCAGCTCTGCCCCTGGAGGTAGAGAACCAGACCAGAAGCTTTCTCTTGGGTCTCAGGATTAAGTCCCTTCAATGTCTCCTAAGTTCTGGAGTAGACAGGGCTGTCAGCAGAAGTCCCTTATCTCCTTGTCCTGAGTTCACAGAGCAGGAGGGACCCTCGGGCACGTCCTACCTACTGAGTCCTGGGCTCTTCTGTAACACAGTAATGGACTTGTCTTTCAGGTTTTTGAGCCACTGGCTTCCTCCTACTGACTTCCAAGACATGGTTCGGTGGTCAAGTGACTCCCGGAAGCTTCTCTCTCGTCCAAAACCTCGAAGGCCCAAACTCAGTGGGAAAAAAGCAGTGAAATCTCAGGGAATAAAAACTGGCTTCCCACCCAACACAAATCCCACTGAGCGACTGAGGTCTGATGGGTTAGAGTCCTGAGGCCAACATTACAATGCCCCTGGAGTTAAAAGCAACCACAGAAAGGACGCAGAAATGCCACAAACATATTTTAAATACAGACAGAAACTTCCCCAGCATATCCTGTCTGGTTGCCAAGTCCCCAAACTCTTACCCTGTGAGATTGAATTTTCAAGGCATGTCACCGATGAATAAAACCATCAATTTAGATATATTCACACAGTGTGTCATGGGAGGGGGTTGGCACCATTACTGTTATCAGGCGTTAAGATTGCTAAGATCCAACGGAAGCCAAATCATAAGGCAGTGGCATTTGATGTGAACGGCGGGGTTGGGAATTATAGGAGGTAATTATCACAAGTTGTCTTAGCAGCGTGATTTAATGGAGAAAGCACGAAATGGTGAAGCGGGATGCGTGGGGTCAGATCAGGCCGTGCTGCTTCCTGGCTCCATCGCTGCTTTGAGCCTCTCTTTGCCCATCTGCAAAATGGGGGCAAGCTCAGGGACCTGTTGCAGAAATTATTTAGGATAAGTAAGACTCGTCCAGTGTCTGGGAAATTACCTAGCTCACGTCACAGCACGGTCTGGTTTCCATCCTTAAAACAGTTGTAGATCGTTACAAATGATATTTCTTTAAGATTTCGCCTGAGCCCAGTAAGACAGAGTAGGTGAAAAATAAACATGAAATGATACATCAGTGACATCCCCTCTATTTTGCTTTGCCGTTTCCAAGCTCCTGATGTAAATAATTTACAGTGTTAAAAATGAGTTAACAGCAGGTCTTTGGAGGACAGAAGAAAATCCTTTCTAAAATGAGGGATAGTCTTCATAATGAGGGACTGCTGAGTGGAGGAAAAATTTAGAATTTAGACAAGCATCTTTTACATAGTTATTAATCTGGTTGGATAGGATTTTTAATAATTAAATGGTATTACTGCAATATAAGTGATATTTTATTAAGCTTAAATGAAATGTACATTTAGGAATTTCATTCGAAACATCGCCGGCTTTGTTGTTCCATTTCTCATAATTGCCTATGTTTGGAGATTATGTTTTATTTTTCTGCAACGCGTTATCTGCCTACGGACCTAGCCTTTTGTTTTATTTATAGGAATGTTATTTTTTGAGTTCTTCGGAAATGGATATGAACGCTCTCAATGACAAACTCCAAAGTTGGCCTCGAGTTTCTGACTAATCGCTAATGAAATATCCATCATTGATGAGGGAAGAATCATAAATTACGAGGAAACGCAGCTTCATTTCATAAATGTCTCCTGTTGTTTGGCAGCTTTGGAAATTTCTTTGTCGTTTTGGAAATCAATACAACAGACAGTTAAACACCAGACTTCGCCGCTCAGCCCGAGACGAAATAAAAGATTGAAGGCTCCTCCATCACCAGCTGTCGATGCCTGAAAATCATATTGCTGAATGCAATAATTTTTTTTTCTCCGTCCAAACATTACTCAGCCTCCGTGAACTCTCGTTAAGGGCCAGATGCACACACATTATGGCTGGGAATTCACAGCGCAGGGAACGGGACAGCTGGTGGTTATCGGTTTGGTTGATCGATACAGACAGGATGGTGACGGAAGCCACCCTTCCCCACCACCGCGCCTCCCCTCGCATTTCTCCCATTAACCAACCAGCCCGGATTTAGCCAGCAAGCCTAACTTTTTCTTCTGCGCCAATGCTCTTCCTTCTCCCATAGCTTCTTGGCAGAATGAGCCCATGGAACGATGTATTTCAGCAGGGGCTTTGCTTCCAACTCCCTCCTGCTTTGCCTCTGGAACCCAGCTGGGCTGGGCTCTTCTGGGTCTTCCAAAACCGTGGCCTCCACCTGGCCAGCCCCTCACCAGGCCGTCTGTCTCTCCCTCCCTCCGCCGTGACTCCATCTATCACAACCCTCCCCCCGCCCCTCCCGGCTTGGGGTAGTAACAGCTCCCCGCTGCTGCTAATCTCAGGGAGCCCAACACCCCTTGTTGAAGCCGTCCATTTGGTCCACACCTTGTGTCTAGTCCCTGGTTAACGTCTCTTGAATCATCTGTGTTTGATTCTTGTTTTCTGGGAGGTCCCTGACTGATAGGAGAGGAATTTGGAAATAGTTTTGAACTTGTATGTAGATGAGCGAGAAGGCAGATGTAGAATACGGGTGTAACTCAGCCAAGTGATACTCAGCTAGGGTCTCGCTCATTTCTTTCTCCCTGTTGTCAAAATGCAGAATACCACGCTGTTAAAGTGTCCCCGGTTTGCTTGTCTTTTTTCTGCTAACCCCCAGCAGCAGCAGCGAGGCTGGGACCGGGTCTGTCGTCCTCCCTGTCGCTGTTTTGTCTCCAGGGCCTAGCTCTGTCGGTGAGGGTACGCTGAATGAATGAAGCCATCAACTCATCTTTATTCATCAAGACCATCTCTTGCTGTGGCCGAGGTGGTGGTCCTTTGCCGTTCTGATCTGAGGGCATTGAGCTCAGAGGATTAAGGGAGAAGGCACTAAGGCAAGCTACGGGGAGGGCTGGGACCCCCGTTCCCTGAAGCCTGTGGCGTAGAATAGGGCAGTGAAGGAGTACGGACTCTCTTGCAAATGGCTGTGAAGTCGCACAGGAGACCCCCTGCTCCCCGGAGACACCTGTGGTTTTTAAGCCGGGCTGGTGATGGAGAAAGGCATTTCTGCCCAGAAAGGCTGTAGCTGAGGTCCTTGGGTCAGAAGGCAAGGCCTTTCCCTCCCACCAGGGACTGCCAGAGAGAAGGAAGCCCAGAGGCCACTGGATAATCACCTTCTCCACCTAAAGAGCCGGGATGATGACACTCAGCCCAGAAGGGCTGATCTGAAGATAAGGCTCTGTTCACAGAAGGAACTTGGTCAGATCCAGCTCCAACAGACCCTCTTGGAGGCAAAAGAAAAGTAGCATCTCAGCTCCCGTGAGAATTCAGACATTTTAAGTTTTTGAATGTGATGATCACTTGGGAGCAGTCATCACCGAGAGGACAGGGCAGGGAGGGGAAGACAACACAGACTTCAGAGCAGGTCTGGGTGTGAGACCCGTCCCCTCCGCTGTCCTGCCAGACAGCTGCGGGCCAGTCACAGACACTGAATGCGGAGAGGGGGAGGCGGAGAGCTCCCGATCTGCAAAGTGGCGATAATTCCACAGACCCTCGGCCGCGGTGGGATTAGCGTTTGCGGGTTCCAGGACTGGAGCCCAACCCTGAAGGCCCGTGATCGGTGCTAATTTTGCAGTTTCACAAGCAGCCAGCGGGCAAGGGCATGGGAGCGGGTCATTCTGCCAGAGAGTTCTCTAACAGCTGGTCCGGCATCCTTACTGAGCTCCGCCCGCCACTGTGGACCCATTTTGAGGGGTAGAGCTATGCTACAGTGTATTTGGTGACCCTGTGCTTTGGAGGAAGGACAAGTGAAAACACGTGATGGCAAATACACGAGGTATCAGGTGTGTACGTTACTGGCTATGGTGTCTGGTATGTAGAAGATGCTCAAATTCTTGCGAGCTCGGACTCATCACTGGGATTCCACTTTGCGTTCTCAGTCTGCTCATGGGGACATCTCAAGCCCTCTGGCCAAGCTAAAAGGAGACAGACCAGGCCTTGGGGAAGGCAGCATCCCCCCGGCCCCCACCCCGAGAGGGCATGGCTGGGCTGGGCTGCTCCGGGTCTTAGCTGGGACTGGAAAAAAGGAGATGAGAAGGTGATTAAGAAATCAGATCTGGGGATGCCTGCGTGGTTCGGTCAGTTAAGCGTCTGCCTTCAGCTCAGGTCATGATCCCGGGGTGCTGGGATCGAGCCCCACGTTGGGCTCCCTGGTCAGTGTGGAGCCTGCTTCTCCCTCTCCCTCTGCTGCTCCCCCTGCTTCTGTTCTATCTCTCTCTAATAAAAAAAAAAATAAAATCTAAAAAAAAAAATCAGGTCTGCATGACCTCGGTCCTGCTTGTCAAGGACGTAATAGAAGTGGACATCAAGTGGCTGGTTGCTGGCTTTGCACTGAGAAAGAATGGAAGCAGGGCACCAGGCCCAGACCTCTCTGTTTTTCATGTCCCTTCCATGCCCTTAAGCTTGGCTTCTGTCTGCCCAAGTGTGCAGGACATAGGGACTGAATCACCCATCTCACAGTCCGCAGGGCCACCGGGGCGAGCATCCGGAAATACTCTTTCTTGGCCTGTCTCCAGTTAACTTTTTAGTTTCTCCTTCATTTTCCCTTGAGTTAAAACTCTCAGCCCCCTGTCCTGCTCCAGACACTTCCCTGCTTGGGCAACGCACACACACACACACAGAGTGTAGCCCCGGCATGGCCAGCGTCCACTCTGCTAGGTCAGTGCCCTTCTATCCTGATGGACTAGCTTGCTAGCATTTTCTAACACCGGACACCAGCTTTGCCACTGACTCCTTTCTCTGCCCAGAGCTTAACCCCGCCAGGCAAGGGGCAGGCAATTTTTCTTGCCTATAGTTCAGCCAGCCACTCTCTGGGACAGGCAGACGCCCCCGACTTTCAAGGTCAAAGCCATCTTTTGGCATTCCCAACGACAGATTCCCACCCAGAGTCAAAAGTCACCTGCAATCTGTTTGTTTAAACCTATTTCAGTTACTTTTTCAGTTTCGGCCACTGGACTGAGCCTCATCTCTCTGCATTGCCATCGCCTACAAGCCCGGCACATAGTAGGTGCTTAGTAAACACATGATGAAGGAAGGAAGGCGCCAGGTTCATGCTTCAGGGAGGAGTCCAAGGTCAGGGATCATGAGGTCAAAGTCGATCGCACCAAGCCCCTCCTTTTTGGGGTCTGTCCTGGAGTTTGAGAACAGGGGAGCCACACCGGCCATCGCCACTCCATTCCCTAGGGACCCCCACCCCCGCCGAGTGCAAGCTCCCCGTGATGGCCCGAGTGCCTTCCAAGCATTCTGGCGCCGGCGTGAAAGGAGCCGGGCGGGCGAGGCCTGGAGCCTGCATGAGGCCATCAGTGAGCTCTGAACCTGATAAAACCCTGACAGTTCCAGAAGCCAAGCTGGACTGGGGCATGAGATCATCAGATGTTTGAGATACTTGAATCAACTTGTTCACAGCCTTCCCCGGTCATGTTTTTCATAATTCATGATTCACAGGAGATTTTTAACAACAAAAACACTCAGATTAAATTTTTATATGCGATGTTTTTCACTCCTTAGACACGCGTTATCAACCATCTTGATCACAAAAAAAAGAGGAAAAAAAAAAAAACTTCTGCCTACTTCCATAATTATTTAAGGGTTTTTTGTTGCTCTTGTTTTTTTACTTGTTTTTCTGCTTAATTTGGTTTGGAGACAGGAACTGTGGGTAGTGAAAGGTGGCTTCAAATCCTGGCTTCTCAGGTGACTCGGAAAATCTGATGATCCGATTTGCTTTCATCGGTGGGACAGGACATCATATTTCACTGACCCCCACCCCCCACCAAAAGAAGCTTCAGTGAACACCCTAAAGTCAATTTCCCTTCTTTTACGCTGAAAGAATATTCAAAGAGTTAGCCAGTCTCTTTCTATTCTATATACATCGATGTTTTTCAGGGGCAGATATAACCAACAAGGGACCTCCCATCTCTTTGAGTAAAAAGTGACTTCGCCAATTCTCCAATGACCCTTGTTACGATTTCCATCCTAAAATCCTCCCGCTGATCTTTATTTCCCCACGGTCAAAGTCACTGCTTCTTCACGGGTGAGCCTTGTGCCCAGATGCCTTCCAGTGACGGAAGAGGAGGAAAAAATATTTAAAAACAAGGAGGAACAAATTTTATGTTATGTGGATCGTATCTCCATTTTCAAACTGTCTTAAAAAAAAAACAAAAAACAGGGGAAAAAAGCAGGAGACAAGGCGGGGATCAGGTTCCTCCTTCTTATGCCAGAAATGTGCTCTGATGTTGCTATTTTAAAGATTATCCCTATTATGGTCCTTTGGAAACAAGTCTGCCTTCTTTTTTAATTAACTCTACCCCTAATGTGGGGCTTGAACTCATGACTCTGAGATCAAGAGTTGCCGGCTCTACCAGCTGAGCCAGCCCGGGGCCCCTTAAGTCTGCCTTCTTCTGTTTTATCCATTCTGGGAGGCCGGGAGGACAGGCTCACTCCTTGGAGATAAAGCTCTTTGCTTTTAGCAGGTGGAAAGTGGATGTCCAGCCTTTTGGGAGGGCAACATGGTGACTGATGGGGCCACTGCCCAGACCCTCCCTCCACGACTGACACCCTCAGGATGCCTGCCTCTGGGAGTGCTGTAGGGCCCACAGTGCTCAGCTGACTCCTTTCTTAAGGACTGCCCCCCCCCCCCCCCCCCGCCCTGCAAACAGCCTCCTTGCTCAAAGTCTTGTCCCTCCCTGGGGACAAGAAGACCAGCCCCCTTGCCTCAAAAGGTGACAATTCTCATGGGTCATCCCAGAGCCTGAGGCCTTTTTGTGACTGCATCTCGGCTCAACCCTTCCCCCTGCTGAAACCTGCTTTCCTTACAAATATGGATCCAGAAGTATCGATCCATTCCCAGTAGACTTCCTACCCATGAGTCTCTGCTTCAGAACCTGCTTCCCGGAGAACCTGACCTAACGCGGGCAGGGAGGGGGATCGGGCTGCTGAGGGTTCCAGGGCTGCCTCTCAAGGGTAAAGCTTTAAGAACACGACAGATGACTCTTGGGCCAAGAGCTACCCTTATGCTACTTCTTCTGTCTTTTTTAACAGCTTGATTGAGATAAACTCATGTACCACACACTCTACCCTCTTAGAGCGTATCCTTCCATGGTGTGTGGTATGCTGAGTTGTACAGCCATGTTCTAGAACATTCTCACCACCCTATGCCCATGAGCAAGCACTCCCTATTCCTCTCCCACCCCTTTGTCCTCTGCCCCTGGCACTAACTGCTTTCTGTCTCTACAGAGTTGCCTGTTCTGGACATTTCCTATAAATGGCCTCTTACGATCTGTGGTGTTTTGCGTCTGGCTTCCTTCATTTGGCGTAGTGTTTTCAAGGCTCAGCACCGTTGTAGCGTGTATCCTTCCTTCCTGGGGCTGAATAATATCCCAGTGTGTGGACACATCACATTTTGTCTCTCCATTCATTAAGTGACGGGCGTGTGGGTTGTCTCTGCTGTCTGGCTGTGGCCAGTCATGTTGCTGTTCGTGTCCACGTTTCTGTGGGACCACACGCTTTCCCTTCGTTTGAGTCCGTACCTAGGAGAGGGATTGCTGGGTCATAGGTTAATTCCATGTTTAACCTTTTGATTAACTGCAGACTGTTTTTCCAAAGCAGCCCTACCCTGGGACGTTGCTACCAACGTTGTAGCCCTCATGCTTTTGGAATAGGTTTCCCTGTGCGGGTCTTTCTGGGACATGCTTTCTTTACTTCCTTCCCATCCTCAAGCTGACCCTTTCCAATGATCTTCATCTTTATCATCCTAAAGGCCCACCTGAAACCTCACCTCCTCTAGGAAGCCCTCCCTGATTACCTCAGCCCTCTCTCTGTGTACTGGTTGCTTTCTCTTCGGGGTACGACACGGGGAGGGGCCCCGTGCTTGGCCCTCCTCTGTTTCCCCTGCATTAGACCTGGCTGGTACCTGGCAAGAGAGGGGAAGCCTTTGGATAATGGCTGCTGGACCCGGTGGATGGAGTTCAGATGTTGACGGGGAGTGTGCAGGAGTGTGCTGGGCTTGGAGAATGGAGGGAGCCTCAGGCAACAAAGGACAACTGGGCAGAAACAAGTTCTTGTTCACAATTCCTTTGGCCCTGGCCAGCCAGTTTCCTGTGGGCACAATAGCATTCCTGTAACTTGCTCTCTTTTGTTCACCTTGACTGTGGAAGGGAGCTTTCGCTGTGTTTTCTGAAGCCGACTGATCACACTAGCCCCAGCCTCCATGGAAACCTTTTGGGGCTGAGCTTTCCAAAGCAGCACGACTCCAAGAGGCCCCCAACAGCCTCAGCGAACAGGGTCAGAAGCAACCAGTGTCACGCTGTTCATCACAAGACCAAAAGTCACTGTTCTATCAGGAAACAAGTGGGGTGGGGAGTTGTTGGGGGGGCACCCTGTAGAGGGAGGCTCTCTGACTCCTTTTCCTCGTTGTCTGGCCCAAGCCAACCGGGACCTCCGGGGAATTAACTCACCTGATCGTAGGGTCACAGAAGTGTGAGGCTCATGGGGCTGGAACACACGCCAGGGGTCTGCTAGACTTAAGGGTGGTCCTGGGATCAGCAGTATTGGCATCATCTGGAAGGTGGGTAGAAATGCAGGGTCTCAGGTCCTACCTTGGGCCCGCTGAGTCGAGATCTGCATTTTTCAAAGATTTTATTTTTATTTGAGAGAGAACAAGAGCGAGAGATCTCACAGAAGGAGAGGGAGAGGGAGAAGCAGACTCCCCAAGGAGCAGGGAGCCCAACGTGGGGCTTGATCCCAGGACCCCAAGACCACGACCCAAGCCGAAGGCAGACACCCAACTGACTGAGCCACCCAGGCACGCCAAGGTGTGCCTTTTAACAAGATCCCCAGGGGACTGATGGCTTGTTAAAGGACACTGACATCGGCCACCAGCCCTCTGCCCTCATCCTTCCCAGTAAGCCTAGTACATCTCTTGGGGACATCACCAGAAGTTTTCCCCTTCTCAGCAGCTGAACGCACACGGGTTCTAGCCCCACACCTTGGACCCACTCACAGTAGGCTTGATGTATCCCATATGAGACCCATCAAACAGGGCGGACCCTCCTGCTACTTCTTAGCTGAGCTGGTAAAGATCGTGAGTAAAGAGTACAACAGGCTTCTCAGAAGCCATGTGAACACACCTTCTGGAAGCTCCCAGGAGGAGAGGAAATGGGGCAGAAGGCAGTGACGGAGCTGCGTGTACCTGCTTGGACCCAGTCAATGTGGAATCCTTCGCTGGCAAGTCTGGCCTTGTGCAGGTATTTAGAAGAAAACCGTAAGCAGGCTTGGCCTCCTCATCCAAAGGCTGCGGGAAGTTAGTTCACAAATACCTAATTATCATGCAAGTGTTCTGCGAAAGAGAGAAACGCCACTGTACCCATTTTACAGATCAATAAAAGAAAGCACGTGGAGACTAGCACCTCGCTTACCGGGGCCGCAACTGGGAGCCTGGCCCGCCAGCCTCTCGCTCTGGCCCATAGGGGTGGGGAGCAATGACCTTTGTCCTCCGTGAGCTGGGACGGATGCCGAAACTGAGCATTTGCCCCGGGGAACACCGTTCAGATCAACTCCAAGAGGCACATGAGATGGAAATAGAGACTGAGCCGGAGCCTGTACCACACTTTGCCCACAAGAGATGCGACACATTTTCATAGCTGAAATTTACATAGTTCTTTATTCATGAAATTATGAACAGCTGCTATTTTGCCGCATTCCCAAGAAGAGTTGAAAAGGCAGCAGAGAAGAGGACAGACACGCTAGGCAAACTCCATCTGCCCCTCGAGTCTACCACTTTCTTCCCTGCAGATAGCAGACAATGGGGTTACCAGATGTCATTGCCTGCTTGGGAAGGACCCAGAAATTCTGTGTCACCGTGAGCCAGCCAGGGCAGCCGATGCCTTTTCTTCCTCTGAAAACGAGAAATGCACCCACTCCCGGCCACGTCTCCATGGCCGTCCGAAGACAGCCTCTTCCCAAAGGAAGGCTGATGGTGGTGAATTCTCAGGGGGACCTCAGAACTGTTCCCCAGAGCGGACCCACGTCCACACACCCTGGCTTCTTGCTGGCCTTTGAAGAGGGCTTTCCAGTGCGGGAGGCTCCTGGATGCCTGTCACCACCCTTGGGCCTTCTGGGGACCCTGGAAGGTCAGTTCTCACCTCTTACTACAGGATGGACACTGATGCCAGATCCCTGAATTGGCAGCATGAGTTCCCCCAGGCAGTGGGTCAGGTTTTTATTGTGCTCATGTCCGCGGAATGGGACAGTGTGGGCTAAACAGCCCCGGTAGGTCCTCTGGCCCTCCGAGCCGTCGTCGTGTGGCATCCCCTTCCCAACATGAGTGTCCCCCCAGGCCCAGCCTCTGTCTCACACAGTTCTCTCGCCAAACTCCCATTGGACACTCGCGTTCCTCCTTCCCCCTTGGCCACTCAAAGAGGCCCCCAGAATCCAGAGGGGCCTCGTCCTCCCGTCATACGGGGAGGAGGGGACACGGAATGCCAGAGGCGTCATAACCGCCTTTCCCTTTCCCTGCAATTGTCTCTGGATCTTTATTCCAGAGGCCACAGGATGGCTTCCCCTGGCCACTCAGGACAGAACACTCCGGAAGGTCATCCGGCAAGGAAGAAGCTGGGATGGGACAGGTCCCTGGACCATCTGGGGCGGCGGGGGCGGGGGGGGGGGGCTCAGGTTGTAGGCGTGAGACAGGCCAGCAGCCATGTTGCACACTGGTTAACGGGAGGATTGTGCTTATCCTGTTTTTCGGAGAGCAGCCTTCTTCTCCACACCTTGAGGCTGAAATGAAAGCAGGGAGGAGCACATTCTCAGAGATGTCGTAAGGGAGATCAATTACCCTACTTTCTTTGCCAGTGCAAACACTGGGCTGCCTTCTCTGGAAGTCAAAATACGGGGCGGGGGTGGGTCACGAGAGGGTATCATCTTATCTCCTTCTAGCTTGTTTGTGCGTTTCGAGCTTTCCCTCTCGCTCTCGCTCTCTCCGAATCGGAGAGAAAGGGAAAGTCGGGCAGGAATAAATTCTGAACCCAGGATGCTGGCTCTGGGCAAGGGCTGGTGATCTTTGACATTACCTCGTGGGCTTTGATCTTTATCAAGGCGAGGAAGGAAACGTGGGATATAATTTTGTCTCCATGTCAGGTTCTGATCGTGACAGACACGGAGCCCCGGGTGATCAGTTTGACCCTGAGAGGCCACTGTCTGGTAAGGAGTCCTCAAGCACTCGGCCAGCACCCACTGAGCAAGAAAGGGTGGGCGGTCTGCTCTCTGGAGATGGGCTCCCGGTGTGAGAGTCAAGCTTTCCCGCCTGGGAGTCATCGGGGGAGAGAGGGGCCCGTGGGCCAAGGGTTGGGCACAGTATCTCAACTGCGACAGTGTGTTTGAAGGCACTTTGCAAACGGCGTGTCTGGGTGCAGCTAGGAGCTCCCTCGTGGAGAGGAGAGCAGTGGAATAATTTCCTCCTTAACCTGGAAGGCTGGACCGCCGCGTTCTGATGGGCAGTATGGGGATCTGGCCAGCAGCCCCCAACCTATGCCATCAATTGACAGGACACCAGTGCAGAACAGATCACCAGGGGGGCCACAGAGGGGGAGATCAATGGAGGCTCCCAGTGCCAGGCAGGCTTGGTTACCCCACGCTGCCCACCTTGGGCTGCCATCCTGTCGCCTGAAAGAGAGAGAGACTTGCTCAGCCCTGGACAGAAAACCCCAGGGCCCGTTGGCACCCATCTTGCAAGGGCCTTGCTTGGCGGCCAGCGTGATCGTGATACGGTCATGGGGCTCCAACTTGCTACTGAGAACGTGGCTTGTCACTCATACACCCTTCCCTCCAATCAAATGGCGGAGGGCCATCCCAGGCCTAAATCTGCAAGACGCTACAGTGTCAAGGTTCCCGTCCCTCCGTGCTTGACCTTCACGTAATCAGGAGCACAAATCTGTGGCAAAGCCCTCGGTAGACGTGTCCCACAGCTGCCCCGCAGGCTTTCTGCGTGCCCCTTCTGGATGGGCCTCCCACTTAGGGAACTTGAAAGCCCACCTGGGCTCTTCTGCAACACACAGTAGCAAAATAAGTCAAAGAAATGTTAAAACGTAAAAAACGGCCTCGTCAAAGCCTTAAGTCAGCCTGGGTTTTGTGAGGGCCTGGGCGTTCTCACCAGCATCTCTCACAGCTGGAAACAGAAGCTGGCATCCGGACCTGAGTCCGGGGAGCGGGACCCCCGGTGCCTACAACCCTAGAACAAGAGGAATGTTCCTGACCGGCCCTTGAGGCGCGGTACCCATGGAGAGCCCCAGGGACAGCTCGCTCCAGGTCAAAGCTGCTGGAACCCCGTTCTGGGAGCCCCGTCAAGAGCTGGGACTGTGGGCCCTGGGGCTCCCAAGGGCTCAACTCTCTCCTGCCTAGAACTGAAGGAAGAGAAAAGACCCGGGAGGGCTTTCTTCTCCTGTTTCCAACGCTGACCACCCTCTCCCCTGAGAGCCATCTGCTCTCTGAGATGGGAGAAGAAAACAAGGGGAGGGAAGGAGGGAGGAGAGGGCAGGAGCCGGGGGGCCTGCACTGCTGCATTTGGGGTGGGTGCGCCGGGGCCATGTGGGCACCCCCATCTTGCCTTCTGGCCGGTGGCCCCCCTACCCCTCTGCCAGAGCCCGCAGCTCTCCCCGGGGGATGGGGAACGGGTCCTCGGGCTTCCCTGCAGCCCTGCCAACAGCCCAGGCTTGGCGACAGCCTTTTTTGCGTTCTGCTCTTTTCTGAAGCCTCCATTCAAACGCTTTTTAGCACAGATGCCTCATGCATCAGTCCAATGCTAAAAAGATGCAGTAAGTGAAATTTTTGCCATATGTTAATACACATGTTTTAGTTTCCATAAATGCTCAACGCGGTTTTTATGGTACTCGGAATGGTGGTGTTTATACTCTTTTGAGGGGCTTTGAATTCAAATGTGCAAATGATTTTTTACAAGATGTGATTCAAGGACGAGCTACAGTTGGGGTCGCCTGCCATCCAGATGGAGGAGGCTCTTGGAGGCTGTGCGCCTGCCACTTGTGACTCGGGGCGAAGCCTGCCGTCCCCGGCTCCTCGCTGGGGGTGGATGGCACTGGGGGCTGGCCGGTTCTCGGAGCTGACCAGCACCTGACTATTTGGGAATCAGGGCAGAGCACCATCCATGCCTCGCAGACTCCGTGTGACCAAGCATGCTGGGAGGGCAGGCGTCCCTGAGCTAGGGCCACCAGGCGTGGTTGGCTGCAGAACAACGGGCAGAAAGCAAGAGGAACTAGGTGGCGTGGGGCAGGCCTGGCCCGAGGATCCAGCCCCACCCTCAGCCTGGCAACACGCCCCTCTTTGCCCTGGACATCCTGCTAGAAGATTCCGCTCTCTGCCCGGATGAACCATCCCCTGTCATCCCTCCCTTGTGCCTTTACAGGGGGTGCTCTCTCTGTTCCAAATACCTTCCCGCATTTGGTCACCTAGAAAGTCTCTGCTGATCCCTTAAATTCCAGCTTCTGCCTTCCCTGACCGGTCCCGCCCCACCTCCCTGTCCCACCCTGAGTGCTGTCCCCGCGCACACAACGCTATCTCATTTAGCTCAGGGTAGGGCTCCTTCGGCCTTGGGCTGCTCCCTCAGGACATGCCTGTGCCTTCATCACGACTCTCCCCAGGTCCTGCCCCGGGAGGCCCACAGAAGAAAGGAAGCGAGGAAGAGAGGAGCGGGTGCCCGGCCCCAGAACTCGGAGTGGAACTGGGGTGCGGCCCCGCCGACCACCTGCCTCCTGCCCACAGGTCCCCGGGAGGAACTGAGCTGGGCTCTGTCATCAGCTAAGTGGCAGGGAGGGTCCGCAGCCCCCACTGGGCACGTGCAGCCCTCTACCCCTAGCCCCATCACCACCCTGCAGAACAGTGCCTGGTCCTGGGAATAACCCCAGGGCAGTGAGGGCATCTCTGAACGCACCAGTGCTCAGCTAGTCCTGGGAGGCAGAGGTGTCCTTGAGGGTGGCCTCCAAGGCCGGAGGGGAGCCCCAGGGCTCCTGGCCACCCAGCTGGAGTGTCCTAGGGTCTGCTCCCGCTGTCTGGTTGCCAGCCCTTCCCCCTGGAACTCCGTGCCAGGGTGTTTCTGCTCTCGGTCTCCCCCTGAGAGCTCGCCCTCACATGTCCAGATTTGTTCACGCCAACATCTCAGGCTTTGTGCCCTCTGTGGGGAGAGCTGATCTGTTCTGGGGAAGCCCGGGGGTGTGCGTGTAAACATGGTGGGGGGCGTCTCTGTTGTCTTAACCATGCGTCCCTGAGATTTGGAAATAGGTTAACTCCCCTCCTGGCAGTGGGGTTTTTTTCCCAGGGGATCGAGGGGCGAGGGTACATAATCTTGGAGCCCCAGTTCCTTCAGGGGGATTCGCATATATGTTGCCTGTAATTATAGGTCGATAATGATATAATTTATAGTATGTATATCATCATTTGTGAGTGACTGGACGAGCTGGCAGCCGAGAAGGGTGCAGCCATGTCATAAGCTCGTAAAAAGGTAATTATATTTCTTTCTGATCTAGCTTTCGCCTACCTGGCCAGGCTGGGGAATTGAGAAATGGGCGATGATGGGTGAATGCAGAAATTGCTGGAGGTTCAATAAATGTGGGCAGCCGCCTTTTTTTTTTTTTTTTGGTCTGGAAGTAGGCTCTGACTTGGGGCCAGGGAAATTGTGGGACGAGACCCCGCGGTCCCAGTTTAACACAAAAAGTGCCCCCAGAGAGAGAGAGAGAGAGAGAGCATGGCTCGAGGACCCCAGGGTCGGGGCCATGGGGTGCCATGCCTGTGTGATTTCAAAAGAGTGCTTGATCTCCTAAGACCACCTCCATCCACCACCCCCACCCCCAAAACTGTTGCTTCCAGAAGGAGACTCAGAAGACAGTCTTTCTCATTGTCTCTCTGCCCCTGAGGGAGCTCTGGGGCTGGAGACGCTTGTCATGTTTTCCAAGCCTGATGGAATCTCCCGGAATTTAGATCTGGATGGAGTTTGGTTGGAGTTTGGAGCGATGGTTGGGGGAGATTGGGTTTTATCTGCACCCCATCGCCCATTCTCAGTAATAAGCGAAGCTGCAGAAAGCCCTTGGCCTGAGATATAATAGTGTAATGTAATTATGGTAATGATACTTTGTAGTTCCCCAGCGCCTTTCATCTGTGGATCTCCAAGTCCTTTATAAACATTAATTAATTCCCATAACTCGGCGATGAGGTAGGTAAGTATCATCACCCCCATTTCACAGATGAGAAAGCCAAGACTCAAAGAGGGTAAGCGATTAGCTCAAGGTGGCCCAGAGAGCCCACTGGGTCAGCTGGCAGGAGGCTGGGATGTCCATCTGTGCTCCCAGGCTGGACACCTCCATGGTGGCGGGAGGATTGCCGGTATCCCGGGGGGAGAGGTCCCTCTGCAGGCCGGGTGGATGTCCCTTCTGTGCCCACACCCTGGCCTTGGGGACTAGGGAGGGCTCTGAGTCTATTTGGATAAGCTCAGGGGTTCCCAGGAGCTTGATCCTTGAAAGAGAATCCGTGAAACAAGCTTACCTGTATAGGGGACAAGTGGAACTCTGTCCCGACCTCTTCTTCTTGCTACATATTCTGCAATGCCTCCTTGTTACCACCAACCCAGGCCAGGTGGCACATCAAACCCAGCCCATATTTATTTTTGAACTCCTGCTAGCTACCAAGATCTGAGTTTCCTCCTGCAAGGGCCTGATATAATAGAAAGACATCTTGCTGGAAATTAAACACACACGCACACATACACACACACCAAAATCAAGTCTGGTCCAGGCTCTGTTCCTTCATAGCTGTGTGACCTTGGGCAAGTCACTTTCCCTCTCTGGGCCCTGATTTCTCTAAATGATGCATGAAGGAAGAAGCAGATCATCATTTATTATTCTTCCCCAGCGACACTCTATAATTTCTCACCTCCCACTTGGAGGGCAGGGTGGCCTCCTAACGTGGGCTCCCTTCCTCTCCTCCCTGTCCGCAGTCCAGCCCACAAACTTTCTGAGTCAAGGACCACCATGTCAATTTGCCAACAAAACTTCAGTCGTTTCCGTAGGCCTGCAACGGGTCCAAACCCTTGAACCTGTCATTCAAGGCTTCGCATGAACTGTCCCAACTCCCCGGTTCAACCCGGGACTCCCCATCATGAACCCTTGGCTCAGCCAGACCTGCTTCTCCTCCAAATAAACCGTGGTTGTTTTTAGACTTCACGGCTTTGGCCATACCATTTTGTCTGACCATGTTCTATGTACTTTTGAGGCCGACTACCGATCACCGTGTTGGATACTAGATGACAATCCTGTCTTTCTTCAAACTCAGCTCACACCTTTTGTGGTTTAGGAGATGGCTGCCTGAAGAGCAAATGTGACTTTGGGCTGCATTACTAGAGGCCTAGTATCCCATGCAAAGGGAGGTGACTGGTCTGTTCTCTAGAAATGAGAGTTTTTATAGAAGCAGCAGGCTGATGAGGGAGCTCTGTCATGTGTAGGGAACACATGTAGGTATTCCTGTAGGAACAGGTAGGGAACCCACAAGCATGTTACTGGGGGAAAACTTGGTGGGGCAAGAGACCCTCCCTCCCCTAAGGAAAGATTGTCGTGGGAGGCCTCAAAGGGCCCACAGGCAGAGCTTCCGGGAAGCAGGATTTCAGTTCAATGTAGGGAGGAACATTCTTTCCCACTGGAGCTGTTGGGAAGCGTGATGGGGTACTGAGTTGCCTGTCACTGTTCACTCCACCGAGGCCGAGGAAAGATAGGCTTGTCACAGAGGTACGGCAGGAGCTGCTCTTTGTGGCATCAGGGCCCAGGGACAAAGGCTGCTCAGGATGGCAGCATGGACCCCTCAGCCTGGGCTGCCCTGTCACCCACCCTGCTCCCTCTGCTGCTGCTGCCTGGAACCACCTACAGAACCAGGACCGCAGCATCCTTGAGATGGGAGCTCAGAGCCCTCTGCCTGGTGCTTCCCCGAATCTACAAGCTCCTGGTGGGTGTTCTAAAAGAAAGGACGAAGAAGGGTTGCCTGACCCGTCAGACAACATTCCAAGAGAACAGACTCCAGGAGCAGAGCCCTGTCTGGGTTCTCGGGTCCTCACTGAGCGCCAACTACTTGCTAGGCCCTTTCCATCTATCCCCGAGTGACGATTATTCGGTGTCGGCGTTCTTCCCTCCATGCCAGACCCCAGAGCGGGCCCAGAGGAGGATAGACAGAGGGCTCAGACTCAGGGCTATCAGGTTGGAGTCTCCACTCTGTTCCTTCACTCGCTGTGTGGCCTCAGGGAAATTGCTCAACCTTTCTGAGCCTTGGATTCTGGGGGTAATGGTGTCCACTTCCTCGGGTGGGGATGAGGATTGAGTAGGCAACGAGGTGGGATTACAGACTGTCTGCCATTTCACCTGGGAGGGGGGAGAGCCCGTCCTCTGATGTGTAATTAAAAGGACTTGGGATAGTGGTAGTGTTGGGGTTCAGGGCGGCACGAGGAAGGGGAAAGGGGGAAAGACTAGCCGACCAAGGGCAAGAGGCTGGATCTGCCAGCCACAGAGGTGATGGAGGGTGGAAAAAGGGAAAATGCGTTTACAGGTTTAATTCATTCATTCATTCATCTGACAAATATTTCATGGGCACCTCTCTCTCCCTCTCTTTCTCTCTCTTTTTTTTTTTTCTTTCTTTTTTTTTTTTTTCCTCCAAGCCCAGTATAGAGCCCAGTGCAGGGCTTGAACTCACGACCCTGAGATCAAGACCTGGGTTGAGATCGAGTCAGCCATTTAACCAGCTGAGCCGCCCAGGCACCCCTTGTGGGCACCTCTTAAATGCCAAGTACTGTTTGGGCACTGGGGAGACAGCAATTAACAAAACAAAGTCACTGCCACTCTGGCAGGGAAGACAGAGTAAACAAAAGAAAACCATTAACATCCAGCATAACAGCAGGGGTTGTTCAGAACTTTGAAGAGGGGCAAAGCAGGGTGAGAGGTGCTGGTTTACCAAGGGACTGTGCGGGGAAGGCCTCTGCTGGAATAGAGATGTTCCTGTTTGCAGGATGTTGAGAGGAAGAGAGTCCCAGATAAAGGGACAGCAGGTGCAAGGGTCCTGGGGCAGGCATTCGGGGCCAGCAGTGTCATCACGGCCGTGGTCCACGACATGCCTCCTGTGAGTATGGCTCTGGCTAGCCCCAGATTGGGGGCACACATGCAGACCGAAGCCCTGAAAAGGGCAAGCTTCCATGTTGAGCTAGCTCTGCCCACCCCCCGGCCTACTGTGTGACACAGACAGCACATTTTCCCTCTCTGGGCTCTCCGTCTCTCCCTCTCTGCATAAGGAAGGCTTGACCTGAGCTCCAAGGGTGGGCTCTGACACGTGTGAGAGCTTGAAATCTGGAGACCAGAAAATGGGCCTGTGCTGTGGGGATGTGGAGTAGAGCGGAGGGCAGGAAACGGTCCTCACGGAGGATGCTTGGCGGCAGCAGAGAAATGCCCCGTGGCCCCCTACACTCGAACCCCCTCGCCCTGCCTGGTGGCAGTGGCTGCAGGGACAAGCCTCACAGTGGGCACCGGTGGCCTATGTGGCGCCCTCCCACCTCCGCATGCGCAGGTGACAGGCATGGCTGTTTGTGGCGTCTTCTGCTTGGAGCAGTTCCAACACCTGAAAGACTTCTTGGTCTGAGTGGGTGTCGTGGGGAGCTGGCCTGGATTCCTGGAAAAGGAGCCAGCCTATAGCGAGGAGCCTGGGCAAGCTAGGACCTACTCCAGGGAGGCCCTCCAAGCCGGGGCTGGCCCCCTCCTCCCAGGGCGCTCTGGTACCCGCCCGTGGAGACCACCGAGCCCAGCCTCTCACCTTGACCCAGGGGGCCTTTTGCAGCCAAGTCACCTGGACTGGGCCTTTAAGTCCCCTACCCCTGGAGCTGAAACTTCCCGTCCACAAAGCTGGGAAAAGCCTCATTCTGATCTTGCCAGGCTCTCCTAGGGTTAGGTCAGCCTCAGAGACGACCCTATGGGTGGGAAACCCTTGGTGAACGTGACGATCTTTACGACCAAGTTGGTTTACACTGGGAGGTTGACCAGGACCCAAATCAGGGCCCCTGGACCTCTTGCTCTGCCTTCTCCCTTTGACCAGCCTGCCACCTGAGGGTTGGGGTGTCCCATGGAGTCCTGCCACCCTGTACGTCCTTTTGCCTGCCTGTGGCCCTAAGTCGTCCCAGCTGCGTGTCATTCACCTTAAGGAGCTACTCCAAGTCCCCTGTAAATCAGTGCTTTTCAGACTTAACGTGTGCATGACTCACTTGGGGATCTCATTAACACGAATGCTCTGGTTCAGTAGGTCTGGCGGTGGGGGAGGGGGGCACCGGAGATCCCGCGTCTCTAACAGGCTCCCAGGGTTTAGGAAAACATTATCCAATGACGCTTGTTAAAGATGGTAGGGACCGTCATGCTAGGGCCTAGGGTTTTGCAGTTGGGGGAGACTGGGTTCAGTTCCGATGACCAATGACGAGAAGTGGGGACTCAGAGGCACAGAGAGCAGGGTGGGCTCAGTGATAGAAAATTAGTCGGAGGAAACACCAGGGGTGAGGGGGATTCTGGCCAAACCGAGCTAATAAGATTCTTGCCAAAGGCAGGCCAGGGTGTCGGCATCCCCTGGGGGGTGGTGGAAAGGGTGTGGAATTTGGTCAGACATCAAGGGTGATCTGATATGGAGAATGGGGGATCCTGGTTGAACTGACTTAGCAGGATTCTTGCTAAAACTGGACAAGGCTGAAACAAGCATGGAAGTCTAAACGGGAGGGCCTCGCTGAAAAAGATTTAGGGGAGCGTGAGTAAACTTGGGTCAAAGGGAGAATCTTTGTCACTGGGTGACGCGCTACAGAAGTAGGGACCTCCCTTTTAGTAGAAAACCACAGATACCTGGAACTCCACATGTGGAAGGCAGGGTTCAGAGTCTTCCCCTCCCACACCGTCTCCTGCCCTAATCCTATATTCCCCACAGCACTGGCAAGCACCGCCATCATTCCTTTCTTCTCAAAGACTTTTCAAAAAACGTATAAGTTCCATACAATACAGTATATCCCTTTTAAGTGCATCTTGATCACTGTATACACTCATGTAGCCATCAGCCCTATAACTTCTAGAACGTTTCCCCATGGACTTCTAGAACTTTCCACAAGCCTCCAAAGTTCCCTTTGGCTGTTAATAGCCTCCATCCCCAGCCAACCTTCTCAAGGGCTAGGCTCCTACATTCTTCTCCCGTCTCGTCCACCCCACCTCCCTTGCTGCTAGGTCTTCCCCACTGGTGTGCCAACACACTCGGGCTTGCCCTCCCTTGACCCCACATACCTGCTTCTCAGAACAAGGTGGGCTGGAGTTGCCTGTTGACCTGCGGCACCTCTGACGACAGGGACCGGCTCCTGTTTTCTCATTATCTCCTTCACGGTCACGAAACACTTGTTGAAGGAACCAACGTTGATGTTTCAAGTTCCGGCTTCCACGTCCGTTTATACATTGCTAAAGGAATAGATGTTCGTCTGTCTTGAGTGTGAAAATCCATCTGTTTCCATAGATACCTGATCATAATGACTAATTAAACAAAAAACGCTTTTTTTCCTCCTTTATTGTCTCTCTGATAGATATCCTTCCCTACCTCCTCTTTAGTTAACGCACTTTTTTCTTTTTTTGCAGTGGTAGGGGGGCTGGTGTGCGTGGACCATTACCAGTCTTTTATGGCTTTAAGAAAGACTGCATAGATAGAACACAGGTTTTTTCCTATATATACTGTGGTCTTTTGTGTTTGTTCTCAAAGATGATACCGGGTGGAAATCTCTTCCTAGTGCTCTTTCAGAAATTGTATGCATTCATTCATCAAACAGGCCCCATGGGCTTCGGGGAAGGGTAGATAAGACACAGTCTAACTTCGGAGGCAAAGAAGCAGTGACTCGGGGCTCGCTGGAACATTGGATGGGATAGAGGGGTGCCCAAGAGGTGGAGGAAACACAGAAGAGGGAGTAGATACCCCAGAGGGGTCACAGCCGGACTCCGAGGCTGCATTTTGTTTTGAAGGATGAATAGGAGTTCAATGAGAAGTATGGAAGAGCACGAGAGTGGAAGGACCAGTGTGAGCTAAACCACAACAGAAATAGTGGATATTTGTTTGATGCACACTTTGTGCGAGGCAAACTTCAGGGGGCTTTCAATGTACGGGCTCAATCCTTTAGTCCTCACTGCAACCCAGCGAGGTAGGATCCTTATATCCTCGTTTTTCAGATGTGGGAGCTGAGGCAGAGCCGATTTAGACAACTTGCTCAAATTCATGCACCCAAAGTCTTGGACCTGGCCTTGCCAGCATCCGGACCCGAGCAGCCGGACTCCAGAGCCAAGTTCCTAACCACTTTTTCTCCCCTCCATGGGTAAAGCCCAAAACATGCCATGATGAGGGGCCGGGAGGTAGGGGGTAGGGGGAGAAATGGGGTTATTCAGAGACAAGGGAAGTTTTTTTGGAAATTTCAAAGACCCCAAATGCTGGGTTGCTGAGTTTGGACATCTCCCCATAGACCATGGGGACGGGGGTCATTTAAGGATTGGGACAGGGGAGGAATGAGAGCAATTTGCATCGTGGACCACTGCCCAGCGAGCCGCTTGGCGTATGGAAGAGGAGGACCAGAAGGTCGAGGCAGAGGAGCCCAGGAAGGGATGGGGAGGTCGCTCCCCAGCGGCGTCGAGGGGGACGGGGAGGAGGAGCAGGCTAGGAGCACAGTAGATAGATAAGGAAGTGGGCAAGGTACCAGCAGGATCCAGACACGGCTGCTTTCCTCCCTCCCTGTGACTGCAGTGGAGGTCAGGCCGGCCTGACAGGGCCCACTCTCCCCGGCGAGGCCGCTGGGCAGGGCCCAAGGTCACAACGGAGCAGGCAGCTGCCTGCATCGCCAAGGTCAGCCTCACTGACCCTAAATGGCAGTCCGGGGAACGTGGCTTCCCAGGAAATGCCACCCTGCTTTTGTCACACTTGGGCAGGTAGGACCTGTGATCAGGCAGTTCACCTAGGTCCAGACACCTGGGTCCCCTGCCCAGAGAGCCCGCTGTCCCACCTCTGAGCTGGGGCCCCAGTCGTGTTCGTGACATGTTACCCATCATGGGTGGAACAAGGCTTGGGGGCTGGTGGATGGTGGCGTGGCGGGGGGGGGGCGCTCTTTGGATGTGAAGGATCGTCCCAGTGCTGGCAGAGAGCCTGCCTCTCCCCCCAAAGATGGCCAGAGGTCCTGAGAAAGTCCCCCACCCCGCCCCAGCTGCACACACTCACTTCTCTTTGGCGGAGCTTTGAATGCCAAAATCAGGTTGGGTGGAGGGACTGGGAACTTACCCTGAAACTGAATTTGCACAATGCTTCTACTTGGGTTGTGTGGTTTGGGGGGTGTCGGTGGGGATTACGGGTGGCCATAGTCATTTCTGGGAAGCTGTGGCTCATTCTTCCTTCCTCGTGGCAGCCAGAAGAGACGAACCAGAAGAAACGTGTCTTTTGCAGGCACTGCCTTGCATCATGTGAGGCGGCGAGGAGCTCAGGTGACCTTTGAACAACACGGGTTTGAACTGCACGGGTCCGATTACCTGCGGATTTTTGGGGGGGATAAATCAGGATAGTACTGTACCTGCGTTTTCTCTTCCATATGATTTTCTTTTTTCTTCCTTTTGAAAAAAATAATTAATTAATTAATTTCAGAGAGAGAGAGAGAATGTGGATGGGAGGGGCAGAGAGAGAGAGGGAATCCCAAGCAGACTCCAAACCGAGCAGGGATCCGGACGCAGGCTCGATCCCATGACACTGAGATCACGACCTGAGCCAAAACCAAGAGTCAGCTGCTCAACCAACCAAGCCCCCCAGGCGCCCCTCTTGCGTATGATTTTTCTTGATAACATTTCCTTTTCCCTCGCTTACTTTATTGTAAGAACACAGGACAGAATACATATAAATACAAAATATGTGCCTATCGTCCGTTATGTTATCGGTAAGACTTTTACCCAACAGGAGGCTGCTAGTTACGTTTTGGGGGAGTCAAAAGTTATATGCAGATAATTGACTGCAGGGACCGGGTATCTCTAACCCGTGCGTTGTTCAAAGGGCACCTGTAGATACTAGGCTCCTGTCCCCAGTTCCTGACATGGGGCTTCTCAAACCTTCGGAACTTCCTGAGAGGTAGGGGAGTTAGAAACATCTTCTGCTGTTCGTGACAAGCCCCCTTCATCCACAACTTGAGCTTCTGCTCACGAGGTGACCTTTGGTGTGCCCCTTGATGCTTCCGAATGGCTGCTTGCCAGGGGATCCAGCTATGCGAATAGGGGGTTGGAACTCTCCTCCCCACCCCCGATCTGGGAAGGGAGAGGGACTGGATACTGAGTTAATCACCAATGGCCGATGACTTACCCAATGGTGCCTCTGTAATAAGAATCTCCAGGGGTGCCTGGGGGGCTCAGTTGGTGAAGCATCTGCCTTTGTCTCAGGTCATGCTCCCAGCGTCCTGGGATCGAGTCTCACTTCGGGCTCCTTGCTCAGCAGGGAGCCTGCTTCTCCCTCTGCCTGCTGCTCCCCCTGATTGTGCACTCTCTCTCTGTCGAATAAATAAAATTTTTTAAAAAGATTTTTATTTATTTATTCGACAGAGATCACAAGTAGGCAGGGAGGCAGGCAGAGAGAGAGGAGGAAGCAGGTTCCCCACTGAGCAGAGAGCCCAATGTGGGGCTCGATCCCAGGACCCTGGGATCATGACCTGAGCTGAAGGCAGAGGCTTTAACCCACTGGGCCACCCAGGCGCCCCAATAAATAAAATTTTAAAAAAAGTTTAAAAATAATCCCTATGCAGAGTGTTCCAAGATCTTCCCGGTTGGTGGCCATAACCAGTGCTGGGAGGGGTTGCACCTACAGGGGATGGGAGGCTCCGTGTGTCCCCTAACCCCCGCCTTCTTGCTTGATGCACCTCTTCTTTTGGTCCTTCATTTGTACCTTTATAATATTCTTTTTTTAAAAGATTTTATTTATTTGACAGAGAGAGCATGAAAGGGGAGAAGGTCAGAGGGAGAAGCAGACTCCCCATGGAGCTGGGAGCCTGATGCGGGACTCGATCCCAGGACTCCAGGATCACGACCTGAGCTGAAGGCAGTCGCTTAACCAACTGAGCCACCCAGGTGCCCTATAATACTCTTTAGAGTAAACGGGTAACAGTCAGTGAAGTGTTTCCCCGAGTCCTGTGAGCATTCTAACACATCACCAGGTGTAAGGAGGAGGTCGTACTAACCCATGACTTTGTAGCTGAGTCAGACGGAAGTGTGGGTGCCCTGGCACCCAGTATCCTGATGCCTGACATCTGCAGTGGGGCAGGGGGTCCTGTGGGACCGAGCCCTTGAGCTGGGTTAGTGGGGTCCGTGCTAACTCCAGGGAGTTAAGTAACGTTAGAATTGACTTGAATTGTAGGATACCCCATTGGTGTCCAAAAAGTTGGAGAATCAGTTGGCGTGTGGGCAGGAAACCTACACAACTGGTGTGGGAGAGTTGTAGGCAAAAACAGTTTCAAAGGGTCTACCTCTCCTACCCTCCAAGCTAGGAGCTTCCCAGCTAGGATACGGGCTGGGTGGTTCCTCTGTGCACCCAGGGCCTGGCTGCAGGCCTGGCATGGAAGGGCTTGGCGAAAGGCCAGGGGGTCAGAGAATGAACGGAGGCACCCCAACTTCCCAAAGAGAGAGGGAGAAGGACATGCCGGAAACCTGACAGAGAAGAGTCCCAAAGCCGTGGAATGAGCTACCAACATGGGAAACACAGTTCACACTCGCGTTTGTGCTATTGTAGTACAAGTAATAACAGTCTTCTCATCACGACAGAAACTGAGAGCTGACACTACCACGTGAGTAAGAGCGGGAACTGTCTGCTACGCCCTCTTTCTTTCTTTTTTTTAAGGATTTTATTTATTTATTTGACAGAGATCACAAGTAGGCAGAGAGGCAGGCAGAGAGAGGGAGGGAAGCAGGCTTCCCACTGAGCAGAGAGCCCGATGCGGGGCTTGATCCCAGGACTTTGGGATCATGACCTGAGCCAAAGGCAGAGGCTTTAACCCACTGAGCCACCCAGGCGCCCCTACGCCCTCTTTCTTGACGCCCTCTTTCTTGACGGCCACTCTGCCCGCTCACCTGGGGAAGCCCCATGTTCACGGTGACGAGCACATAGCTTTATGTCCCTGGGAAGACAAACGTTTCCCTCTCCTCCAATTATTGGATTTACCGCTCATGGTCAGCAATGGTTTCTTTCTGGGTAAGTGTGATTATTGGAAAAAAGATGTGAAAATCAGAGGCTGTGTTCATATTTCTGAGTTCAGCTCAACCAATCTAAAAACCATGTGGGTCGTCGAAAGGGGGCTCCAATGAGAATTTTGACTGTAGGACAGTCTGACCCTGAGGGTACTGGCCCCAAGTTTAGAAATACCCCCCCGAGTGGGGGGGTCATGCACATGCATGAGAGAGAGCAGGGGAGGGACAGAGGGAGAGGGAAAATCCCAAGCGGACTCCACGTTCAGCACAGACTCCAACAGGGGACTTGATCTCATGAGCCCAAGGTCATGACCTGCACCGAAACCAAGCGTCAGATGCTTAACCAACCGAGCCACCCAGGTGCCCCCATTTCTTAGTCTTTAATAATGGACTCAGCGTGGTGCAATCCAGCCCTTCAAGTGGTTCCTTATCGCCAATAATTAAACTGTGTACAAATGACACCGATATAGATACAGAAAGTAATATGGTTTCAAGTCAGGACACCACACATAGTTTGAAATGCGTGACGGATATGCTAAAATATTTATTTACCTACTTACTTATTTAATTTTTTAGTAGGCTCCATACCCAGCGTGGGGCTTGAACTCACAACCCTGAGATCGAGCAATGTAAGCTCTATCGACTGAGCCAGCCAGGTGTCCCTTAAAATTTATTTTTTAATAATATGAGGTGTTTAAGGCAAATCTGGAAATTCTGAAGACTCCTAAAGCTCAGATTTGCACAGGATGGGAAAGGAGGTGTATAAAACACACTCCCCTCATTACCCATGCCCATGGTTTGCCAACAAAATACACCTGCAGAGAAGACTCATTCTCGTGGCACAAGGGGTTTCTGTTTTGGAAGAAAAAAAAAATCTCTGGAAAAATTCTGAAAACACAGAGAATGTAAAATGCACCTGAGAACCACTGCAGTTGGGGCGCGGGGTGGGGGGTGGGGGTAACAAATATTGATTTCCTGGTGAAACTGTCACTAACAAATTATTATCTGCTCACTCCCAACAGCTCGAGGAAACTAGAACATACTTGAAGTTCAGAGTTAAACACATTTTATTCCGTGGAAAACAGTGTTTACCGTTAAGAAGTCATGACAAGTGTATTTCATCTACGAGTAAAGGCAATTTGGAAGGAGAGAGAAAGCCAGCTTCTAACTCATGAATTCATCGAGGCCTAAAGAAGTCAGCAAATTCAAAGGGAAATGGCCTGGAAAAAAAACCAAAACCAAACCAAACCAAACCAACCAACCAAACAAACAAACAAAATCAACCTGAAACATGACAGGGCACAGCAGATGAAATCAATGTGTCCTGATTCAATACCACCCCCGGGGACAAGACCATGGGTCGGTTGGAGAAAGAGCCCCCCCAGCCCCCCACCAACACAAGGCTCAGGTAGGAAAAGGTCTCAATCACGATGTCAATTACAGAGACGCGTAGATGTGGCTGGTATTGAAAAACCTGACCCATGACAACTGACATGGGGTCATATACCTCATCTGCGGACAATCAAAGCGGGATTCCTAACATGGGTGATCAAACCCACAACAACCAACTCGGGAGACGCTGGGCTGCCCCGCCACGTGGCGTGAGGACTAAGAACCTGAGCCATTCCATAGTCCTGTCATGCCCATCGGTTGGACCCTATAATGCTGAGGCCTTTGCAGAAAAATGAAAGAAAAAAAAAAGTGGCATGCATTCACTGCGTTCAGTTCTCTGTTCCACGCCATCCGTTCATCTGTGAAAAAACTGGCGATTACCCAAAACACATGTAACCAGAGCGACGAAGCCACACGGGGGGGGGGGGGGGGGGACCCGGGGTAGCTGGCGCGAGTCACACAGGGCCATACGTCGCCAGGCTTTATCTGCTGTGATCAAGCCGCTCGTGAAGATTATTGAAACTTTGGAGGCAGCATTAAACGATTATCAGACTCTACACAGGTGGCCGATGAATTGAGAATTCCTTTACACGTGCTAAATGTTATAGTTCTTTTTTTTCTTTTCCTGATGAGCTTCAAAGTGAAACCGTAGACATGTTTTCTCGTTGCCTTCAGAAGTAAAAGCAATCTTTCACTGTTTATCATCTTAGAGAAATGATGACTATTTCAAAACCGTTTGGTAGAGAGCAAAGGAAACTTGCCAAAAACTAATCTCGGGGGGTTCAAAGTAAAAACAAAACGAAACCAAAAAAAAAAAAAAAACAAAAAACAAAAACCAACCCACCCTTTACTAAAGAGAAGAAAAATTCTGGCATGGGGCAGAGTGTGTGTGTGTGTGTGCGCGCTCGCACGCACGCGTGCTGGGGGGGCATGGGGTGGCAGAGATCATGGAAATTCAGAGTGAATTTTTCTCTCCTTTGTCAGAAGAGCATTGAACAACAGGTGACCCGCAAAGTGTTGGTTACTGTATCACTGAATTTACGTGCACACTTTTCGGTGCATAATCACGGTAAAACAAATGATGTTTTTAAATAGCCGTTGAAATGCAATGAACCGATGAGCAAAGCTATGGCCGGACCTATGGGGTACATTTGCAGACGCGATGTAAGGAAGACCCTAGAGCTCGAATCTGCAGAGCGGCCCAGGGCTCAGCCTCCCGGTGAGGGCTGGCGTGGATCGGATCTTCCACACCATCATCGGTGGGGCGGAAACCGGGGCTTTCCGCTTGGCCCTAGGTTGGCCAAGCCCTGTGGCAAGTGAGGAGGCTTGTGTTGGACCCTGGGCTGGTCCTGGTGGCCGACACTGACAGCAGCTGGGCAGGTCCTGGCACCAAGAGGAAGGGCACGAAGAAGCTCCATGGGGCGACAGAGAAACTTCTAAGCCCTTTGAGGTGTGTGGGCCCAGGTTCCATGCTTTTCCCTCGAAACCTGAACTCATGGGTCCCCAAACTAGCTGTCCCCGTCTCCGTGGAATGAGGTGTGCTTGTGGGAAAGACAAAAACAGCAATCCTCACGTTGCTTTGTGAAAACACTCACAGGTGATTTAAAAATAAGCCTTTTGGAAAATAGTTAACCGGAGACTCGTCTTAGGTCCACCAGTGGAAGGGGTAGTTATCACCGTGTGCGAGCAAGTGAATGGTCAGACACTCGGATTGAGTTCAGACGAAAGACGAACCAAAGCCTGCAAGGGGAAGCGGTGTGGCCGGGCCGCACCGGCCCAGCGTCCCTTCTGCAAACTTCCATTTTGGGTCCCCCTCCTTCCAGAATGCTGCCCTGGGCTCCAGCTTGTGGCTTCCATGGGAGAAAGCAGGTGTGGGGAGTCAGAAGGAGGACTCGGCGGGGTTTCCTGTTTCGGGGGTATCTACTTTCCATCTGGAGCGCCCGCTCCCTCTGTCCCGCTGTACGGACCTTGCCCCATGACCTCTGGGAGCCTCAGCCCCAGCCTGTGACATGTGACCAGCCAAGGCGTCTGCTGGAGGACGTTAACTCACATGATCCCTTCCAGCACCCCAGGGCAATCTGTGTGACTCTCTGAGGGAGGAGACAGAAACAGAGTTCTCCAGGAGAAACAGCACCGACAGGATACATATAGATAAAAAGAAATCAGCTCCTGTGATTATGGGGGTCTGCCAACAAAGCCCCAGGATCTGCCCTCTGCAAGCTGGTAGCCCAGGAAAACTGGCGAGTTTCAGCCTGAGAATGAGAAGAACCGATGGTGAAGTTCAACGGCAAGCCCGAAGGCCTGCGAACCAGCAGAGCCAGTGCTGTACATTCCAGTCTCAATGCTGGAGAAGACCCAGGTCCCGCTCAGCAGTCAGGCAGAGAAGCTGTTCGTGCCATCAACTGATTGTGCGAGGCCCACCCATGTTGGGGCGCTCCATGGGCTTGACTCAGCCGACTGATTCAAACGCTAATCTCATCTAGAAACACCCTCCCAGACACACCCAAAAATGAAGTTTAGCCAAACATCTGGGCACCCCATCTCCTGGTTAAATTGACCCACAAAAGTCACCCCCACAGGGGAGTGGACCTGACCACTGGAGCTGTGGGTTTGTAGGTCCCATCCCAGAGCCCCACTGCTGGGTTTCAGGGCCTGTGTACGTGATCTGCTGAGGCCTCCAAGAGATGAACTTGGGTGGGGGAGGGCTCCCCTGTAGACCAGACACTGAGGCTGAACCTGTAACTGGGCACCTTGTCATCTGGGTGAGGACCCTGGACTCCCCAAGCCTTAATTTCAAGTTCAAGTGGCAATAAAACAATACCTTCCCAAGGTTAGCACCAATGAGACGTCACCATATCGAGAATCCCAACCCAGTTCCCATCTGCTGGCATGCTTCCTTCCCGGGGGTTCTCTTTCCCCATCTTGCACAGGGCTGCCAGATAAAAATATAGACCAGATATAATATAGGCACGTCCCAAGCATTGCCTGGGACACTGTTATACTGAAAGGAAAAAAAAAATGAGTGGGGCACCTGACTGGCTCAGTCAGTAGAGCAGACAGCGCTTGATCTCTGGGGTTGCAAGTTCGAGCCCCACGCTGGGTGTAGAGATGACTTAAAAATAAAATCTTGAGAAAAAATGTGTTGTTTATCTGAAATTCAAATGTAACCAGATGCGCTCTATTCTTCTTTGTGAAATCCAACATCTCTGTCTCTGCAGAAAACCCAAGGTGAGGGCAGGCCCCATTTTAAGTAACCTTCCCCATGCCCTTAGATGACCAGAAGAGAGATTTATTTCCGTCTCATTATTCCTGCCTCAGGTGGAGAGAAACCACCTGGGGTTTCTCTGGGGGCTCCAGGGATGCAAGTTCACGCAGAGACTAAGACAGTAGAGCCTGGCCTCACCCTGAACCTGCAAGAGGGGTGGGGTTGGGAGCTGCTCTGAGAGCTAAGGACAGCCGCCATCCTCCTGGTAGCTCTCACACACCATTCCTCCTGACATTCACGTTATTAAAGTATTTAGGGTGAAGTTACTGTTGCCTGCAATTTACTTAAAATGCCTTAAAAAAACACACCGATTTATGGATGGATAGAGGAAGAGATTAGGCAGATGAATACATGATAAATCATAATAAAAAGTTAGTGGTGGGGGGCATCTGGGTGGCTCAGTGGGTTAGGCGTCTGACTTTGGCTCAGGTCATGATCTCAGGGTCCTGGGATCGAGCCCTGCTTCAGTCTCCCTGTTCAGCGAGGAGTCTGCTTTGCCCCCCTCTGCCTCTCCCCACTGCTCGTGCTCTCCCTCCCAAGTAAACAAATAAAATCTCTAAAATACCTATCTATCTATCTATAGTGTTAGAACCTAGGAAGAGGTATTGACTTTGTTGTATGTTTGAAATTTTTCAAATTAAAGTGCTGCGAAAAATTAAGTTAAAATGAATTTAAAAAACCCCGCTCATTACAGACAAATCTCTCATCTCACAACTCCGTGGTAGTTGGTTGTATGTCCCCCCTGCCTTTTTCTGTGCCTTCGTTGTCTTACAGAATCGAGATCATTCCGGCTACATAACTTCCTTCCTGCTTCTCATCACACACCCACCACGGTCAGGAGTTTGTATTTCTCGTGGGTCGGACACTTACCCAGACTTATCTCATTTAATCCTGTGTCGTAGTGACGCAGCTCCTGCGTTAATGAACTGCGTCCAGGAGCGTCATTTGCAACGGCGACAGGGGATTCCGTGACACAGAATCAGCTCCCTGTTCTTGGAAGTTTAGGCTATGTTCCATTTTTTTAGCATTATCCGTACAATTTCTGGAACACCTGCGGGCCGAAGTCTTGTGGCTCATCTGTCGTCCCCCTTCCCTCAGGATGGCTTTGGAGCCTGAGCATCTCTCTGGCTCTAGCTCCCCTTAATGGCATTTTTTAAATAAGATTTTTATTTTATTTGGCAGAGATCACAAGTAGGCAGAGAGGCAGGCAGAGAGAGAGGAAGGGAAGCAGGCTCCCTGCTGAACAGAGAGCCCGACGTGGGGCTCGATCCCAGGACCCCAAGATCATGACCTGAGCCGAAGGCAGAGGCTTAACTCACTGAGCCACCCAGGCGCCCCTCCCTTTATGGCATTTTGATGTCCTTTCTGGGCTACGTCTCGTGGCCCCTTTGGGGCCAGAGGCCTTGCTCCCAGGTGGGGCCCTGGAGCCCACAGCAGGCGGGGCTCCACTCTGGCGCCCACACGGGTCAGCGCCCTGCGAGAGCCGAGAGCGGCTCTAAGTGCTCTCTATCCCCTAGACAGGGCCTGGTTGGGGGAATGGGGGGTCAGGCGTCTGGAGGCCCGTGGGAGCCTGAGCTTATAGGACATGCTCTGGAATCGGGGCTGGGGGGACTTCTAGGAAGAAGGTATTCATTAGCAACGAGCCCTAGAAGCGAGGAGACATCTTTCCGGTGTTTTCCATTTCTGTCTGGCATATCAGCACTTTCCAGTATTTAGAAGCTGTTTCTGGGGGCTCCTGGGTGGCTCAGTGGGTTAAAGTCTCTGCCTTCGGCTCAGGTCATGATCCCAGAGTCCTGGGATCGAGCCCCGAATCAGGCTCTCTGCTCAGCGGGGAGCCTGCTTCCTCTTCTCTCTCTCTCTGCCTGCCTCTCTGCTTACTTGTGATCTGTCAAATAAATAAATAATCTTAAAAAAAAAAAAAAAAAGAAGCTGTTTCTGTCTTTTCTAGCTCGGTGTTACACCTGGAGTTTAAACTCGGGCCGCTGCTCGAGGCTGGGCCCAGGCAGGGAGACTGGAGGGTGGGGAGCCTCGGGACCTGCTCTCCCTTCTGTTCTGCCTTTTCTGGGAGGTGTGAGGTCCGGGAGAGCAAGGCGCCTGGGCTGGCTGACCCTGGGCACATCTGTTCTCCCCTGTTAGCCTCAGTTTCCCCATCTGTAAAGCAAAGGCAGCACTTTCTCTTCCTGTGGACGGCTCAACAGGATGCACACATGGGCGTGAGGCACGGGGCCAGACCCACAGCAGGCCCTCGGGTCGCGCGTGGGGTTGGCTGCCTTCTCTCGCCGCCCCCTTAGGGAGGTCGCCTTGACTCGCAGACTTGGCTCCGTTCCATCTCACTCGGCTCTCCTCCCTGGAGCCCGAGTGGAATGTTTCCTCTTCCCTCCTCCTCCTCTTCCTGTGCACTGTCTGTGGGACTCCTCTGGTGTCCCGGGCTCCCCGGGGGAGGCGGGAGCCCTCTCTCAGCCCGGCCCCTGCCCCGTAGCCCACCAGCCTGTTTCCAATTTGGATGCCATGGCTCTTGGCCCCTTCAGATCACAGCCGCCTCTTTGATGGAACTAATGATGATCTAGGACTCCGGGGCCCCGGACCTCCCCACACTGAGATAAATCCTGCTTCTTTGCAGACAGGGGGCCTCCGGCCCCGCAGCTGACGCCCCTCCTCCAGGCTGGACTGGGAGGGGAGGTGGCTCTGGGAGCCCCCCTCCTGGAGGGCTGTGAGGGCCTCTGCTGGACCCAGGGAGACAGGAAGAGAGGGATTTCTCCAAGGCTCGAAGAGGGGGTCCCACCACTTGGTGGGGGGGGAGGGGCAGGTCTGTGAAAGAGGCAAGTGCAACGCCCCCCATGCTGCCCCGCTCAGCTACCCTGGGATTCACTGGGATTGACCGGTCACCCTTGAGCACATTGTGCCTCTGAGCCCGTCCACCGGGTGGGGGACGTGCTGGGCACCACGTTTGCAGAGGCTGGAGAGAGCTTGTGGAGGAGCCAGCAGTGAGGGGAATGGAAGGGCAGAACCCTCGGATTTCTGGCCTTAAAGCCAGCACCCCTTTCTTCTCAGCACCCCAATGCTGCCTCTCCACCTTCCTTCAATTCTTCCTTCAGCCCCTCCCGCTGCTGGCTGCCAGGATTCCACCCCACAGGTATCAATGTAAAAACGAAGTTCATTCAGGTTTAACCAAAGAATGTTGGGCTTTCCCCCAGCAAAGGGCCCCATCAAACCACTGTACTTGAACATCAGAAACACGTGTGGCCCTCAAATGGAGAAGCAAGAGCTCACCTGGCTCCTCCCCTGGGGGTTGAACTCCCAAAGGGACACCTGGCCTTGCCTCTCAGCCATCTGCTTGGGTGGCTTCCGAGTCCCCCAACAGTCTGGGGCCCTGCCTATCTACCCTGACCCATGTGACCCGATTTTCTGAGCCCTATAGCTTCTTAGAAGAGTCCTCCACACAGACTGGTGGTGACCGAAGTTTAAGGGCCAAGCCCACCTTGTCCAGCTCTGCCACTCTGAGCAGCTTCTGCCCGGAATTCCACCCTGGAAACCCTCTCATCTTTCCAGGGAAGGGATGTGTGGTCCCAGTCTCCTCTGGACTGGGAACCCTGGAGGCAGGCGCTGTTACTGCTTGTCCTTGAGACCAGGGCTTTTCTCAGGGCCTGGGCATACAGCAGGTGCCCAATAAATGTTTGCAGTGTGGAGCTCGTCGCCCAGCATACCCTCTCTGTTCAGTCATCCATCAGACAGCCAGGACCCCTGGAGAGTGGGCTTTGGGGAGGTGGCCTGGCGATGCGGTGGGAGTGGGGGTAAGCCTCATGGGGTTATGGGGGCGGCTGGGGGTCTTCCCTGCCAGGCCGGGCTAGCCTAGACACCGACCCTTGACCTTGGCTTTGCAGAAAGTGCCTGGGCTGTGCCTTCTCACCCTCCTGGCGTCCGCCCGGGGAACCGGGAGGAGGAGGCGTCTGCAGTTTGTGCCCATCACCTGAACTGCACCGGGCGGGGTGGATAACAATTATTGGGAGAGGTTTGGGGGAAGAAAAAAAAAATCATTATCAAATAACTACAGCTTGAGAAAGTTGGCGGGCGGGATGGAAAACGCGGCCTGGATCGCGCCGGGGCGGCCGCCGCCGCTCGCAGGCGCCCCGCGGTAGCCAAAAATGGAAGGAAGCACATCTGCAACGCATTTACGTGCTGTTCACCTTTGAGACCGCGCGGCTGGATGGAGGCGGTGAGTTCACGCGAAAGGAAAAACTCTTTAAGAGGGCTTTCCTTCGGGGACCTGCCGGGCGCGGGCGGCCGCGGGGCTCGGCGGCGGGGAAGGGCGCCCCCTGCCTGGCGCGGGCGGAGCGGGGACAAGCGCGGGGCGGGGGCGGGGACGGGAGGGGGGGGGCACCCTCTCCGAGCCTCAGTTTCCCAGTCTGGACAACGAGGGGCCTGGATTTTCAGGGCTTTTCCTGGGGGGGGGGGACATTCCAAGAGTCTTTTCTTGTCATTGGTCGTTCTCTGTGCGTCCCTGATGGAGGGAGAGGGACCAGCCCTTGGGTGGGGAACAGGAGGAGCCCTCATGATGTCCTGCGGGTTCCTGGGCTGCTGTCATTGCATTCCCAGCCCTGTCTCTACATTCCAGAGCCAGTGACGTCTTCTGGGTGAGCATTTGTCTCCTGAGCTGGGCCAGATCCACCTTCCTGGGCTGTCACAGCTTGGCTGGGGCAGGGGAGTGAAAGGGGCCTTTGCTCCTCAGGGTTAGGGGTGAGCCCCCCCACTGCAACCTTCTCCTTCCCAGCCATTCTAACCTCTGGGGTCTTCAACACACCCCTCCCTCCCCAAACAGGCCCCAAACATTCCTATCCCCCGTAGAGCCCCTTTTGTCCCGATACCCACCACCTGTCCACCTTTCCCCTGGGATTTCCTTCCCCAACGGTCCAGCCCTCTGCCTCCCCCTGCCCCTGGCGCTTTGAGGCTCCCCCAAGCTTCCCCACCCTCACATCCCAGGATTCCCGCCTGACTCCAGGGTAAAAGCACATTGTAGGCTGACTCAGACACAGCTGGTGCCATCTCAAGGCCCAGGATTTCTGCCCATATCATTACGTCCCTGTGCCCACGAGGAGACAGAAAGCACTGGGAAGATATTGTTAGATGGAGCCAGAAGCTCAGACAGTGCCTCTGCACAGTTCACGGTCAAGTGTGCACTTAAACACGGTAAAGATGGTAAGTGCTGTGTTGTGTGTGTTTTACCACAATTAGAAAACAATTTAAAAAAGATGCAGAGCAGGGACTTGAACTCGGGCCATTTGGTCCAAGAGTCTGCACTCTTATCTCTGTCCTAGACTATATACCTAGGAGCAGCTCGATAGATATTTGTTGAAGGAATGAATGGGGAATGGATAAGTTCAGAGGCTCGCACACATGTCAGTTTCCCTTCGGTGTCTCCATGTAACCCACAGCCCTGGACACACGCGGTCCCCATGTGTGTCTTCACCGTGGTGGTCTGTGATCACCAATCTCCCTGCCCTTGCTGCCGTCTCCTTCCTGCCCTGGTTTCCCGGCCCTCCTTCGAGCACCTTCGGGGCAGTGCTGCCCAGCGTGGTTGTGGGGAGGGGAGGCAGCCAGGCGCCGGGGACGGCCACGAAGATGGCCAGCTGAGGTTCTCACGATTTCTCTTTCCTCCTCAGGTGTTGCTTTTTCCTGTACACTTGACCTTTAACGTGACCATGACCGGAGGCAGTGTCTGAGAGATGGCTCGACCCTCTTCAGCGCTGACTTCCTTTCTAGATCTCAGTCTGGTGGGTGAGTAGGCTGGGCGGGATTCCATTTAGACCATTTGCCTGTGTTTTGTGGCATCTTCACTGTAAGTCAGGGATCCAGGGCTCTGGTTCTCTGAGCCTCACCTGGCTGTAGGAGTCGGTGTCTGGGTAACAGGTAAGAGAGTTTCTTTTGCCTTCACCGGTCAGAGTTTGGTCAGTCCAGCCTCAGGCTATGCCTCTGTGATCATTTCTCCTGATTGAACCCAAGCGAGCTCTCCCTCTCTGTTCACTCTGTGCCTCTGTTCCTTAAGTGGCCCAGATATGGCACAGGTTGAGAGAAACGGACAGAGAGGTTCAGGATTAGTCAGATCGGGGTCAGCCTTGAACTTGGACCCTGGGTGAAGCTGAAGTTGGGGCTTCGGGGCCTGGCAGGGTGGGGATGAGCAGGTATAGACAGGGTCCCAGACAGCCAAGCGTTCTGGGCAGGTTGACAAGGGCAAGGTGGGGCCCAGGGTGATATGGGGCCCAGGGCCCGAGGCTGGGCTATACCTTCGCGGTCCCTAGGAGGATGGGAGATTCTCTTTAGAACTGGACCACCAGGTCAGACAGAGCTCACACCACAGGGCATCAAGACCTCTTTGCTGGAAGATTGCTGGAAGTAGAAAGAATAGGGAAGGGTCAGTTTCTGTCACGGATTTTCTTACTTTGCATTTGTCATGAAGAACCCAGACCTCCCAGTTCAGGGACCAAAGCAAACCTCTCAGCCCAGCAGATACAACCACGTCTCGATTACCCATCTAGGGGGTTATTTGCAACCCCCCAGGCTCTTCCCCACAGCTGGAGGGAGCTCGGGGCGAACTGAATCACTTCTACCTGCCCCAACTGTCCTGGTCTGGAAGATGGAGCCTGACTCAGGCAGGACAGCTGGACACACCTTTGACATTGACCGTATGGGGCCTTCTTGTCCCGTCCAGTCTGGACCCAGGGCCCACCTGGGCTTGCTTTTCCCCCTCCTCCTTTTCCCCAAGAGGCTGGCTCTCTCACCAACTGTCACCAAATGGTAAACAGCCCAGCACAGCCCCCCCACCAAGAAGCTTAAGATAAGAGACACCCCTACGGGGAAGGAAGAAAAAAACCTAACAGGAAGCCAAGTGGGTAAACCGTTACTGGCAATGCTGTGAGGGTTGTGTCTCTCTGTCTCTGGGCAAGAGACCCTGTGCCTTTGGCTCCCAGGCTGGGGCGGTGGGGAGTCACAGAGGAGAGATCTCTGTGCACCTGGGTGGGGACTGGGGGGACCCAGGAGTAGAGTCACCGAGTCAAGCCGCTTCCTCTTGTGAGCCTCTGGGTCCTGCCAAGGTTCCTCAGCAGGGTCACTTCTGAGAGCCCGGAGGCACAGGGACCAGGGGCAGAGACCCTGAGGGCAGGCAAGCCCACCTTGACGTTGCTGAACGTCCTTGGGAAGTCACTTGGCCCTCTTGAGTGCCCTTCTTGATGTACCCCCTGAACCACGTCCTGGGGATGCTGAGGGAAGTGGCTGACATGATTAATGTGGGTGACGTGCCCGTGCCCCACTCCAGCACCGGCCACACCGGAAGGGTCCCTGCTCTTCTCACCAGCGTGGCTGACTGATGCCAGAGAGAGGCCACTGGGGACAGGCTGGCTGGTGCCTTTTGCCAGTCTGGAACCTGGGGAGAGAACATTCCCTCAACCATCCAGAGCAGGGGTAGGTCTCCTGAAGAAGCCCCCTACCCCCACCCTGAGCACCATCTCCTCACAGAGACAGGGACAGAGACAGAGAGATCTCAATCCTAACTTGAGAAATATGAATTAAGGACTTTAAAAAAAAAAAAAAGATTTTATTTATTTGAGAGAGAAGGGAGCACAAGCAAGGGGGAGGGGCAGAGGAGAGAGAGAAACAGGCTTCCCGCTGATCAGGGAGCCTGATGAGGGGCTCGATCCTAGGACCCTGGGATCATGACCTGAGCGCAAGGGAGATGCTTAACCGACTGAGCCACCCAGGCGCCCCTGAATCAAGCACTTTCAATTCAAGGCACCAAACGTTGATTAAGCGCCCGGTATGCATGGCCGGGAGCTCGAAAGGTGGAGGAGTTGCCCGGGCGCTGCGTGTCCTCAACTCCTCACCGTCTGCTGGGGGGACTGGAAGCTACAGGCTGTCTGGGCTCATGGACAGCAGAGGAAGGCTGAGCATTCAGTAGGAGGGAAAGCGACAGAGAGGAGGGTCCCCGGGACCAGGACATGGTCACCGAGTTCCATACTTGTCCCTGACAGCGAGTTGGCCTCGCCTGGAGGTGGAGGAACGGAGGGCGGGCCAGTGTGTCTGCTCGGCCTGGGCAGCCGTGTGCCAACAGACGGAGGAAGGGGAGTCCAGGCCTCCCTCTCTCCCCCTTCTCTGTCCTCCTTCTGTCCTCTCTGGAGTCGGCCCACGCTGCCTCCGTCCCCTGTTCCTGCCCAAGCTTCCTCTGTCCCCCAAACTGCAGGAAGTGGGGGGCGGGGCCAGGCGGGTCTCCCAATGTGGGGTCCCACCACCTAGGAACCCCAAAGAACTGCTTCCAAGCAGCTGTAGCAACAACCCACTCGTCCATCTGCCCCCCCCCCCCCGTTCCGTTCCCTCACCCTCCGGCACTCACCTCTGAGCACCAGCCCGGGTACCCGGCTGCCCCCAACACACCTGCCTGTGTGTCCTCGGGAGAAGCCCATCTCCCCATGTCCCCTGCTCAGCTCTGCCCGTGTCTCCTCTCCAGAAACACCGCCACCGTCCCCCCCGTTGCTCAGGAGAAACGCCTCCCTTCCTCTCACCTTCGGCCCCCGATGGAGCATCACATGGTGTGGGCACCCCCGGCCCCCATCTGCATGGCCACCACCCGGGTCTCAGTTGCCGCAGCCCAGCATCTGGACACCCGGAGCAGCCACAGCGTGGGCTCTGCCTTCCATCCGCCCTCCACGCAGCGGCCGGAGCAACCGAAATGCCCCTCAGGTCACGTCTCTCCCTGCCAAGAACTTCCTCATGGCCTTCAGTGAGATTTAAGGTAAAATCTGAATTCTGTGCCACGGCCCCCAAGGCCTCCATGACCAATCCTGCATCTCTGTGGACACGGGAGGCTCCATGAGGACAGGAGGGGGACAATTTCTACTGCCTTCACAATTCGTAACGCGTGGCACGTAGGGGGACCCCGTAGATATTTGTGGTTCGAACTCATTGACACGCTCGCTCGTGCTCTCTCTCCACAGCTGTTCACCCAGGCCCTCCCCTGTGCCGTGTCCTGCCCTGGTTTGGGGAAACGGGCGGTGGGTGGGGTGCTGGCGTGCCCAGGCTGAGGAATGGGTGACACAAAGTACCAAGCCCAGGGCACAGGGCTCTGTCCTCCAGAATCGCCCTTTCACACCGGGCTGCGACCATCTGGCCCTCCGTGAGTCAGGCCAGTACAAGCTTAGGGTCAGGAATCGGGGAGCCCTCACTGGGGCTCCCGGAGGGTGGCAGAGAGAATCCCAGCCCTCTGCTGTCGTCCCGAGCTGGACACGTTGCAGAAGCTCTCCGTGCCCTTCTCCTAAGACCCTCGTGTGACCGTGTCATGCACCGGCTTGCCATCACCACGGCCGTGATGGAGGTGAAGGAGCCGGGGCTCACACAGGGCAGGCGACTGGTCTAAGGTCACACGGACGGTCATCGAGCATTTTCTGCATGCCATGCCTGGTTCTCAGCATTCTATGTCAACTTTCATACGGAGGACTCAGACTAACCCTGGGAGGTACATAGGGTCATGAAAACAGAAGCCCGTTGTCACACAAGGCTGAACACGGCATCTCCTACAGTCCGTTCTCCTGAGAGCTCTGTCAGCGTGTCTGTTTTTCACTACAAGCTTCCAGAAGGCGGTGGTGACACACCTGAGGGCCTTCTCTGAGGCCTGTTCTGTGAACGGAGATGACTCCGGCCAACAGAGAGAGACCTAGACCTGGAGTCACCAAGCCTGAGTTCTAGGGAGGCCGGAGACACAGGCTATATGCCTGGGACACCAGCTTCTGAGCCCCGCCGGCCCTGTCCCTGACCGGTGCGGGGTGGGGGGTGGGGGGCAGGGTGTCTTAGTCTCTGTGTCCCTGTCCTTAACATGGGAACATGAGTAACAAGACTCACCCTGCTGGATTGTTGGGTAGGGACAACGAACATGTCGCTGGGGGTCTGGGGAGGCCAATAAATACAATCTCTTCTCCTCCCACGCTTAGAACCGAGTTGACACCGACTTGCTGGACTTGGACCCTCTCTGTGGGTGGCCGACTGGAAAGGAGCATGCCCAGAAGGGACAAAGCTGGGCACGATCACTTCCTTCTCCAAACTCTACCAATTCAGGCAGCCCATTCTCCTCCCCGGGGAAGAAGTGGGATGGGGAGCAGGAAGTCAATAGGGGGCACCCCACCCTCAAAGGAAACTTCAGGGGTGGGGAAGCAATGTTTCCCTGATATTTAGAGAGTGTCCAGCACTCAGTAAATAGGAGCTGTGATTACCCTATTTCCAGCTTCTCAGGGGTGCTTTGGGCACCCCTCTGGGTGGGCGGTATCATTCTTCTAAGCCTTTGTATGCGAACATGCACAGCCCTGGGGTACTGATCCGAGTGGGGGCGAAAGGGGTTCCCTAGTACTTGCGCTTTCTTTTTGGCCTCTGCTGTGATCTGAATGTCTGTGTCCCCCCCTAAATGTATGTGTCACATCCTAACCCCCGGTTTGTAAAGGTGTTGGGAGGTGGGGCCTTGGGGGGATGATTAGGTCAGAAGCAGGGAGCCCTTTGAATGGGACTAGTGTTCTCATAAAAGAGCCCCCGGGGAGCTCCCTTGTCCCTTTCTGTCATCAGGAAGAGAGCTATGAACTAGGAAGAGGGCTCTCGCCAGACACCAAATCTGTCGGAGACTTGATCTTGTCTTTCCCAGCCTCCAGAACTGTGAGAAATGAGTTTCTGTGGCGTATCAGCCTTTTGGTCTCTGGTGTTTTCGTGACAGCAGCAGGGATGGACGAAGACACCTTCCTCTGCAGAGCCCCTGTGAGCCACAAACTCAGTTGTATCCGTGGGTGGTGGACAGTCGCTCTGCCCTACACTGTTTTCCTTGCTTCTTCTAATGGACCCAATTCTCCGGCCATCAGGACTGGGCCAAGCGGTAGTCACAGGACACAGATGAGGCCTATCACAACCCTTCCCTGGGGCTTTACCATCTAGAGTGGGGAGAACAAAACTTCTTCTGTGTTCTGGTGCTGGAGTTCGCAGAAGTGAGCCTGAAGCTGCCAGGGGGAGAGAGAGGTCCGAGGTGAAAGCAAACGGGGCTGGCCCGTGGCGGGAGGCAGGGACAAGCAGCAGAGCCAGAGGCGTGCCGGGCCCTGCCTCCGGAGGGCCGAGAGGCCAGCGCCTCCCCTGCCTGGCCTCCACTTAGGTCACTGGAGTCAATCGATAAGTTTTCCATTTTTGGTTAATTTCGTCCCATATGGGTTCTGTCACTTGCATCCCCAAATCCCACCCGCTGTGGCCTTGGAATGTTCTGGAAGGTAAGCGCCACGAGAACGGGGACTTTGCATTGTTCTCTGCTGTCACTTCAGTGTCTGTAACCACGCAGGGCTTATGGGAGGTGCTCAAATAAACCTCAGCTGGTGGGCTTTTCCCATCGCTCCGGTGGCCCCATCAGGCCAAGATCACAGGTCCTGAAGAGGCCGCCTGCCTTAGTTTCATCGCCCACCTCCCCTCTGCTTCCCACTTTCTTCTTTCCTTCTGTGGCCTGGCCCTGAGCTAGCGTTCTGGCATGCAGAAATTAGGCCCAGCCCAAAGGCCTTGCCTTCCCCGAGCTCGGATTCTGGGTGGGCCAGTGGGATGGAATTCGTATGCCCACACGAGAAGTCAGATTGTAAATGTACCTTTGAGGCACAGACCAAACATGTTGGGGCCTGGAGACGGAGAGAATTTAAGGAGAGCTTCTAGACAAGTCTCTTCTGCTCTCTGGGCCCAAATCCCTGCCTCGCCGACTGAGGCTCATAGTGAAAAGGGACAGGGCGAGGCTCGATCAGCTGGGAATGTAGTTCAGAGCCGATGAGGGTTCAAGAGGAGGCTTCAAGGGGAGGTTGTATCCACGGGTGGCGAGCCTGAGGCTGATCTGTCCGTCCAGAACCCTGACTCTCCCCTCCTGGGGCTATCCCAGATACTAGACCTGCCTGGTAGAGCAAGTTATCCCGCTCAGGAAGCCAGAGATAAGGAGGCGAGGCCAAGGGCCATTGTAGTCCCTCCTGGCCTCTTGGTATTTCCATGTGGCCCCAGCTCTGTTTTGGCCCTTTTAGCCCTGGCCACCCTCTTTGATTTGTTAGCTACGGGATTGTCAGAGGGTGAAATGAAGATCTCCGGCCCGGGAGATTCCAAAAATTCATTACACACTTTACTATTTTTCCTAACACCTACTAACGTTCTTCATGTTGGGCCCCAAGTTGCAGACTGTTCCCTTCTTACAAAATATTCAGGGTCAGGGGTGATGGGGGGAATGTCCCGGGAGTCCTCTGGCAGGAATCAGCCACCAGCAGGGAAGTGGGGAAGGCCCAGGGGGTCCTGTGCAGGGTGGAAGGTGGAGAACGGGGGAGCGGGGATGGGAGGTGGGAGTGGGCTGGGGAGATCAGGGTTCCCATTTCCCTGAAAACAGCCCTGGGCTAAACGGCCGAGCTCCTGGCTTTCTTACACAAGTTCTTACCTTGCTTGGAGACTCAGTTCCATCATCTGTGAAATGGGCATCCTTAGTACTCCCCCCAAGAGTGGTGGCGAGGACAGAACGCATCATGGTGTGCGTGCTCAAGTCTGGGATGGGCGGCGGGCCCCTAATGAGGGCTGGATCTGAGTGGCCAAATCTGTCCGAGTCCCCCCTCGGAACCTGGAACGGAAGGCTGTTTTCCTGGCCAGGGCTCCTCTGCCCACTTGGCCGGCGTTTCCTTCCCCGGTGCTGCTGCTGAAATTTTACAGTTCACAACGATTTCCACTGCCTGACCCGTCACGATGCAGGACCTTGTCTGATCCTTTCTGAGAACAGCGCCCCGATCCTGCCTCTTCTCCCCATTTATTTCCGCTCTGCTTCTGGGGGGACAGAAGCACAGAAGGGCGCTCGCCACTGGAGTGTGACCAGCTGGCTCCCCAGGGCTGTAACTTTGCCCTGGTTTACTCATCCAAAAAATGCAGAGAAGTCAGCCTCCCTGATAGGGGAGTAAGATATGCGTGGATCGAGGCAAGGGGAATGCCGGCACAGGGAAGAACCGGGAAGAACATTCGGAGGCTTTCCTGTTTTGCTCTCGCCCCCCACCAGCAGCAGTGATGGCCGCGGACCCCCCTCAGCAGCCCCACCGCTATGCAAGCTCGAAGGAAGGATCTAGAATCCCCACGCTTCTCTCGGAGGAAGCCAGCAGCTCCGAAGTGGACGCTGTCGCCCTCCCGGAGCTGCGTGCGATCCAGAAAGCTCGCGGCGTCAGAGCTGCCTAAATTCCTGCAGCATGACCCACGCGGTGACCGAGCCCCTCCTCTCCTCCCCGCAGCTGCCTGGCCATGTGGAGGGACAGAAAATCCACGCCTGTATCAGGGAACCCCTAAGGTGTGAACTTGAGGTTGTGCCCTCCCTTTCCCTACACCTGACCGGGATGGGAAGCCGAGGTGGGTGCAGTGATGTGCCAAGGGGGACTGGGGGCGGGGCGGGAAGTGGTCCGCGGTCCTTCCCACTTGCAGGCGGGAAGGGGATGCGTCATCTGTAGGTTTCATAACAATAATACCATCGATCTGGAGTTTGCTTGGCTCGTTATTATCACTGTGTGCTGCTGGGGCGACACGGGGTCAGTGACAGAACACTTCTCTGCACGGGGGCGGCACAGCGCCCCCTCCCCTTCTTGCTGCGAGGCGGGGGTGGGGGGGTGGGGGGTATGACACTAGCCCCTGGGAGGCTGGTAGCTGGTTCTTCTGCTCTTGCTCTGTGCCCAATGCTGGCCCTCCTTTCTGATTGATCCACCCCTCCCAGCCCCCCCTCCAATGCAGAGACGGAAATGCACTTGCAGGGGTCAAGGGCCCCAGAGAGGTCAAAGTGGCAGTTTAGAAGGCAAAGCCCTTCTCTGCTTAGAACCCTCCACGGCTTGGCCTCGTGATGGAAGAGAGAAGCTGAAGCTAGAGGCCCCTGCAAGACCTCGTAGACCAAGGCAAGGACTTCGGATCTTGTTACAATCCCAGTGGAAAGCTCCGGGAGGGTTCTAGGCAGAGGACGGCCGTGACCTGATATATGTTTGGGGAGAATGGGATAATTCAGGCAGCCGAACCCAGGAATGGGTTTCGATGAGTCTTCAAGACAGCATTCCTTTTTTTTTTTTTTTTTCCCATCTACAAGGCTTTTGGGATGTCTGCCGCGTGCCAGGCCCCAGGCCAGCTACGGGAAGGAGGCTGGGTTGGGGGTCAAGATAAGTGAACCAGAGAGGCCTCCGCCTTCAGGGGGTGCACGGGCTGCGGAGGGAAGACACACATTAATCCAACCATCATGCCAACTTTGACGACGCCGACCAGAGCTGGAAAGAAAGGCGCAAGCGTCCTGGAGCACCGAGGGAAGATGCTCTAGAAGGTGGTGTGAGCTAACCAAGTAGGTGTGCGAAAAGCGGGCGGGAAGGTTGTCCAGGCGCCCGGAGGCCGGAGGGAACGAGGGAACTTGGAGAAGCTGCAACAGAGCCAGTGTGGTTGGCAAGCGTAGTTACAAAAGTTTTTCTCTCGTAATGCAAACCTTTAAGATCTACTCTCTTAGCGTCTTTCAAATATACAATATGGTATTGTTAACCAAAGGCCCCATGCTGTACACGGGGGACTTATTTATTTTACGGCTGGGAGCTTTTACTTGTAACCCCTTTGTCCCACTTCCCCCCCCCCCCAATAGGATTGTGTTTTAGAACGTAATGTCAAGGAGAGCAAGAAAGCCACAGCCAGGGGACACAGCCTAGGCCTGGCCGGGCCTGCCAAAGCCACCAAAGTCACAGAAGCAACGAGTGGGGACTCAGACTTGTCAGGCTCCAAACGGTACAGCCGTGATGGTGGCTGGAAAGTTATGCCCCGGGCGGGGTGTGCTGAGTCCAGCGGGACCCACGGGCTGCGGCCCGGCCCTCTGGCTCAAAGGCACCCAGAAATACGTTGTTCCTTCTATGGGCACTGACCGCAGCCTTTGGTCTTGATAAGTAGATTACGTTGATTCTTGGCTTTGGGCCTCAAGTCGCAAAACCACAGCCTGGCTCGGGATAGTTCACTGGGGAGTAGAGAGAGACAGCTGGTCAAAATGCAGTCGGGAACCCGCTGGGTCTTAATCCCGGGAAACCCTGTCGAGTGGGCGCCGGGTTTGCCTGGCACGAGAGAGAATGTCGTTTTTCTGCTCGGCTCCTTGGGTGGGAGCACCTTTGCCTGCAAAGAGCCGCTGTGCGGGGTGGGGTGGGGGACCCGGTGGCTCAGATGGTTAAGGGTCTGTTTTCGGCTCAGGTCGTGATCTCTGGGTCCTGGGATCCAGCCCACGTCCACATCGGGCTCCCGGCTCAGCAGGGAGTCTGCTTCTCCCTTCCCTCTTTCTCTCCCCCTGCTCATGCTCTCTCTGTATCTCTCTGTCTCAAATGAATAAATAAAATCTTAAAACAACAACGACGACAAGGACCATGACAAAAAGAAACAAAGAGCCCTGGGGGCAGGAAAGCAGGGCGCTGGGCTGGGTGGGGATGTGGAGGCTTCCCACTCCCATGAAGCTCTGAGGAGGTCGTTGCTGGTTGCGTGTGTGTGTGTGTGTGTGTGTGTGTGTGTAACAGCTTTATTGAGATATAATTCACATGCCATGAAACCCACCTTTTCGAGATGTACAATTTAATGGTTTTTAGTATATTCATGGGGTCGTGTGGCCATCACCGCAATTTTAGGACATTTTTAGCACCCTCAAAAGAAACCCCGTGCCCATGAGCAGTCCCTTCTACATTCTCTCCCCTGCCGTAGCCTGCAGCAACCACGAGTCTGCTTTCTGCCTCTGTAAATTTGCTTATTCTGGACATTTTGTAGATGGGGTCATCTAGCACGGGGTTCTTTGGGTCAGGCTGCTTCTGCTTAGCATGCTGTTGTCAAGGGTCACCAGTGATGTCACGTGTATCCGTATATCATTCCTTTGTGTTCCCTGATCATAGCGTGCCGTGTGGCTTGGTCACTTTTGAGGCACTTGTCACTGGATGGGCACTGGATTGAGGCCACTTCTGGGCACGGATGAGGTTGCTACGATGCTTGCGCGTGAGTTTTCGTGTGCACGGAGGCTGCCCTTTCTCTTGGGGTATCCACCTGCTTGGGGAAGAGCTAGGTCCCATGGTAACTCTGTATTTAACCTTTTTGGGAAAGGCCAGACTGGTTTCCAAAGCAGCTGCACCAATTTCCATTCCTACCAGCGGCAAGGGAGGGGTCTGGTGTCCATAGCCTCACCAACACTCGTTAGAGTCTCTTTCTTTCTTCCTCCCTCCCTCCTTTCCTCCCTCCCCCCTTCCTTCCTTCCTTCCTAAAGATTTTATCCATTTATTTGACAGAGAGAGAGAGAAAGAGCGAGTACAAGCAGGGGGGAAGTGGGAGAGGGAGAAGCTGGCTCCCCGCTGAGCAGGGAGCCCGACGCAGGGCTTGATCCCAGGACCCTGGGATCATAACCTGAGCTGAAGGCAGACACTTAACTGACTGAGCCACCCAGGCGCCCCAAGAGTCTGTTTCTTTATTACACAGCCATCCTAGTGGGTATGAAGTGATATTTCACAGGGCTTCTGATTTGTGTTCCCCTAGTCATTATGTGGAACATCTTTTTGTGTGCTTATTGGTCATTTGTAAGTCTTTCTTTTAGAGAAACATTGATTCTGATCCCTTGTCCATGCATTTTATGGCTCGGTCGTCTTTTTATTATTGAAGTGTAAGGGTTATATATATATACATAAACAATTATATATACATATTATATATAAAATACACATATATATATTCATTCCAGATGAAGTTCCTTATCAAGTATATGATTTGCAATATATCGGGTGAGCTGCTCTGATTCCTGGTGACCATCCTCTGTTGGGTAGGACCCTGCTTTTCTTTTCCTGACAATGGAATTCTAACCAGTAAATGTGGGAGGAGTGATTGTCTCGAGAACCACCACTTGGCAAATGCCAGGGTAGAGATTGTTTCCAGTGAGAATCCTAAGCGGGTGTTAAAATTGGTGAGCAGAGTGTACACGAGAAACGGGACATTTCCAGTTTTAAAGTACCCTCCGGACGGGCTACTTACTGGTAAGGGGACAATAACAACTTTACACTGGGGGAACTTGGCAGGAAGCATCTCCATCAAACGGCAACGTTAGTATCAACCATACTGGGGCGAGCTGACGCTGTGCACCCCCTCGTATAAAGCCCTCAGAAAGATACAACCCGTCTTTTATGGCATTTTTACCCCAAATGCATACCCTGGATCGAATGGTGAGGAGACATCCAGAAAAGCCAAACAGAGGGGTGCTCTAGAAAAAAGTGGCCAGTAGGGACACAAAAGTGTCAAGGTCGTGAAAGCCACAGGGGAGGACTGTTCTGGCTGAGAGAAGACAGGACACTTGTGACGACTGAAAGCAAGGCGACCCTAGGTTGAATCCCGGACCAGAAAAAGGGACATTAGGGCAACCACCTGGGAAATGCAAGTAAGGTCTATTGATTAGGTAGTAGTATTTTCCGATTTTTATCATTGTCCTGTGGCCTGTGTTGACATTTAGAGGATCTGGATAGAGTCGATGGGGACTCTTTGTACCACTTTTGCAGCTTCTTGGCAAGTATGAAATTATTTCGAATGAGAAGTGAACAAGGACAACGAAATCTTGCTTTCAGAACTCCTTCAGGGCCGAAGGGAGAGTTCCAATTTCTTAGCTAGACTGTCGCCAACCTTGCTGGTCTCACTCCAACCCAGCTGGAACACACAGGGTGGGTCTGCCTGGTACCCCAAAGGCAGCCACGGGTGGGGGCAGGGCAGCGTCCTGGAAGGGTTTCCCGCGGGGAAGGGCCATGGGTCAAGTCAATGGAATCTTGGTAGGTGGATTCTACTGGACTCGGAGAAGCCAGGGGAGGAGAGATTTTGCTAAAGTCCGAGGGAGAGAGAATGAAGACAGAGAGGCCAGACTCCAGAAACGTTTCGAGGTGACATCGGTAGGCCTTGCTGATGGGAATACTGTGGGAATACTGGGGCGGGGGGGAATAATGGGGGAAGCAAGGGTGAGGCCCGAGGGTAGATTCCATCTGGGCGGCTCTCCAGCATACCCAGTGTTTCATTTTCATTCCTGCACATGTGTTCTCCATGCTTCCCACCTTCCCTGTGCCTAGAAGCCTGACCGCTGGTGGACTGCATCACTAGGGCTCTCTCTGGCTTCCAGGTATGTTCAGCCAATGAGAGAGCAGAACAGCAGATTACAGGACAGAGAGAGGGGTTGGGGTATCCCCCCAAAGCCCACTCTCCCAAGTGTGCCAGTGGCTGGATCCATCCCACGGAGGCAGGCGTCAGCTGGGCGACGCTCTGCAATGTTGCTTCCTCCCGGTGCCCTCCGTGGCTGGAGAGGGGGGTAGACTAGCGGCGGATCCCGCGTTGGTCCTCTCAGCCCTCACCCTTGTAGCCAGTCCCCTTGTTCAATTTCTTCCATCACCCCTTTGAGTGCGACATCTATTTCTCACAAATACCCTCAGTTAACAATGCCTTCTCGGGAGTTTGCCGCTGCTGCTGTCGTTCCTCTAATGCTACAAATGCTCGGTGTCCGGGGGGAGAGGGAGGGTTGGGACGCGGCTCTGCTGCACCTTCTCCCACCGAGTTCCTGCGTCTCTGAGCTCACGTGCACGTGCACTGCCTGGTACTTCCGGCTTCCGCCGAGGGGCGGAGTGTGGGCCCTTGACCGGACCAATCAGAGTCCTCCCCGCCCCCCCCACTTCCGGGGCGATTTCAGCGCGGAGACCTGCGAGTGTTAGAGCCCACGGCCCCGTGGACCGGCTGCTGAAGCCCGGCGGCGACAGACGATTCCCCCAGATCCTCCCACGCTCTAGGCTCGTTCAAGTCGGCTGCCTGTCGCCGAGAGTCTAAAGCATCCGACGAATCCAGCTGTTCAGCGGGACGGCGGGGTCCTAGGACAGATGGAGCTCCGTACTGAGCGCATCTGTCCCCGTGGGCTTGTGCTTTGGAGCCGAAAGCCTCTCCCGGCTGGATGCCGAGATCCGGGCGTCGTGTGCCGCAGTGGGGAACCGAAGCCACCGAGACGGGCGAGCAACACTGAGGCCCGAGAGCCAGGCTTCCTCGCGAGGACACGTTTCCCGGGAGCCCTGGCTCGCGCTGCGCGAGACGCTGCCGCCGAGGGTCGCAGCCCTCCCGGCACCCTTGGATCGTGTGTTGGTTTAATAAGGTTCAGATGCCGCAGACCAGTTAAATCAGTCTCCTTGCAGGTGGGGTCCGGGCGTGAGCGGTTTATCAGCCTTTCTGGGTGATTCTAATGCGTGTCGAGGAATCACCCGGCCCTGCTGCTTTGGAAGGGGTGCTGAGGACCCGGGGTCCAGGGGGCGGTGGGCGCAGAGAAGATGCGGAGGGTACATCCCCTGGGCTCGAGGAGCCAGTGCAGGTGAGGAGGAAACAGCATTCAGAGAACAATGCGAGACAGTCTAATTAACCACCATGCCCCCTGCTGCCCACTGTCCGTGCTCTAGAAGCTCCTAGAACGGGGCCACCCAGGGGCCTGGAGAGCCCGCTCTAATCCCACACGGTGCCCTGTGCCTCCGGCTTACCACGTGTTTGGGGTCCATCTTCTCCCTCAACCCTCCGGGGGTTCTGGTTAACGTGTGGGGTCCATACCTTGATTGCACCGAGCTCGTGGGCTGTCAGACATCTTCCTAGCTGTAGATCGCTGGGCACACATGAGCTCATGGCCCTTGGCATTGCAAGGGGACACGGTTAGTGGGTCATGGCACTCGATGGAAAAGGCCCTTCCTAGGAGTGACCCAAGGACCCACGGCCTCACAGCCCGCCCACCTTCAGTGTGACGTGATCGCGTGCTCTGCTGCGTGTTGGAGGTGGGTCTGGCCAGCTTGCCTCTCCTCTTGGCTACAGCATCAGGGGGCCTGTGTCTTCGGGCGCCCCCGGTCTCTAGATGCTGCCACAGCTCCCACCCCTACTCACCTTCCTTCCTTCCTCCCGGGGCTGATGTTGGTTGGCTTGGCCCTGGAAGGGGGATCCCTTTCCAGAGCTCCCCGTCTGGGTGGGGGAGGCAGACCCGACAACCAATGATGGCAGTACAAGCCTGAGCAGGGCGTCTTAGAGACGTGTTGATAAGGACTCTGGTCCAGCCGCCTCTCCCCATCATGGAACCCCTTCAAGGCCATCTTTCCCATTATGTCTTTGGTGAAGCCTTCTCTGGTTCCTCCACCTGGAGGGAGCCACCCTTCATTCGTCTTCGTCCATATGCATCGTGCTCCCCTCCACTCAGTATCTCCCCACCTGTTATGCCATGGTGAACCCTTAGGGCTTGCCCCCTGACCCTGCTTCTGTGTCCCATTCAGTTCTGGGTCCCTGGAAGGCAAGAGGTACCAGGAACTTCGTTTGGTGTGAAGACGAGCCTGTCCAAAGGGCTGAAAGCCCGTCGTGTTAAGAACTGGTACCGAACTCCCCCTTAGAAGCAAATCCTCCTTGTTTAAGAAAATCGATCAGCCTCTCCAGGGGAGGAAAGGGGATGACAGGGGCTGGACTGTTCTGCTTTGACAGTAGGCAGGATTTGAGGGGCTAGGGGAGGAAAGAAAAGGGGAGGAGGCCAAGGCAGAGACGGCAGAGGGACATCTTGGGAGAAGGATGTTAATGAGGCTCCTATAATTGCAAAGCAGATCTTTCTGCCTCTCCAGACGTCCGTAAGCCTTCTACCCACACAAACGCCTGGTATGAGAGGGTTTGGGGATGGAAACTAGGGAAAACGGCTTCTGTACCTGGGTGGCTGGAGGAATTTCAAGCGAGGAGCTTAGACCATCCAAACCGATCCTTAGTCGAAGCAGGGCTCTGGGTCCCGGGCAACCGTGGGATGTGACCCATCTTGCCCCTGCCACAAGATTCTGCAGGTATCTTGAGGATGGGGTTCCTATTTTCCAATCATCATCCACAGCTGGGGCAGACTGTGGATCATTCTGACCCCAGCTGATAACACCAGGATGTGAGTCTCTGTTGACCATGACCCAGAGAGGCAGAGACCCCTGGCCCTTTGAGGCTTGTGCTGACCGTGGTGGCCTGGCTGGTGTAGTAGAGCAGTCTTGTGGCCTCTGAGCAGCTCGGGAATGTCCTGTGTCCAGAGGGATGCCCTTGACTTCTGCCCAGTGCCCCTCAGGAAACCCCTCTTGCTGCCACACGCCTGGACATCCACACAGCAAGCGTCCCTGACAAACAAAGGGAGAGCATTAGATCTCCAAGATACAAACCGGTGTGGGATAGACCGGCCTTGAAGCCGGTCAGTAACTCCAGATTTATTTCCCGGGAAGTAGTTTTCCATTGAATTTGCTAAGAAACCCACGGTGGACGGAGCGGCAGCCCCCGACCAGTCCTACTTATTCCCCTTGCACAGATGCGAGCTGGAGCCGGTGATCGCTGGCCCCGGGGGGTGCAGGTAGGGGTGGGCGTGCCCACCATGCCCTAGGGTCAGGCTGTAACTGCTTTTCCCTCTCCCCCCGCTTTCACAGAGCCCAGAGACCTCTGGCCTTTCCCACCCCGCACTCAGTAACTCAGCAAACGTTCCCAGATCATCTCCTGTATGCCCAGAGCACTGAGCGCTCAGAGCGGACCAGATGTGACCCCTGCCCTCCAGGGGTTGCCACCCAGTAGGGACACAGACAGCTGTGCCCATGGAACGGCGTGGAAGGACATGGTCAGATGTGGCCCTGGGGGTTCTGGGAGCACAGAGGAGACACCTAGCCCGGAGGCTGTGCGACTGGAAGCTTCCAGAAAAAGATCATGAGAGCCTGAGGCTGAAAGGATGCTAAGGAGTTAATAGAGGTGGTTAGGGGTGTGGATAGGCAGAGGCACAGAGGGAAGGCACATGGCTGTGCCCCATAGCCATGGAGCTGACCTCAGGATCCAAAGCAGCCTCTGCTCAGACTCTCTGAAAAAGCCAGAATGCACCAGAGCCAGGAGCGGGGACCCAAGTCCCATGGCAAATCCCACGGCATACCCCACGGCAGAACTACCCCGGGGGGCGCACTCGGGCTGGTCCCCCTCCCCCAGGGCTCCCATCCCAGTCACAGGGCTGCCTCCCACTAGCCGGAATGGGTGGCCTCTGGGCCAGCCCTGCCCACCTTGAGTCCAGCAGGTGTATGGCTGTTGGAGCCCAGGTCATGTGATGAAACCTTTTCTGTGAGGGAGGCTGCTGGGGGCCGGCCGGCTTGGTGGGAGAAGAGGGAAGTTGTTAGGTCATAAGGGGGAAATTCCCCAGAAGGAGGAGGACAGTCTAGAGGCGCTGGGCAGGCCAAGCAATGGTGTGCAGGTGCTCTCTGAAGCCGAGGGGGAGGGCTGTGCTTGGTGAGGGGTCCCCGTGCCTACTGAGCACTGCTGTTAAGGGCACCCCAAAACCGGCCATGGGTGCCTTGACTTCCTCTTATTTTATTTGTCCTTTTGCTCATTCATTGGGTCCATGACGGTTCTCATGTTCTGGGGTGGGGGGGGCTGTGCTGCGGATTAGGGCCCCTAGGCTGAGTCACTTCCGGCATTGCCTGTCCCCCACCACAACCAGGATCTCCCGGGGGCCGGGAGCTCACCATCTGGTGGGAGGGACCGAGGTAGGAGGCCTGCCCCTCGGACGCCAGGCAGAGTAACCCGCGTCGGCTGCCCTCCAGGGAGTGGTCAGTCCCCTTTATTGTGGGGTGACTTTGTGGGGGGTGGAATTTCCAGCAGGCGCCCATGGACTTGGATGTAGCTGGCTGGTGGGCTTTAAGAACGTGAAACTCTGGCCTGGGGTTTGGAAGGGAGACATGGGGCGTATAGGGACCAGTCTGGCTGCTCGAGATGGTCGGGGCAGACGGGAAGCAGGGCATGCTGGCCGCGTGTCGGCCGCTCTCAGCAAGGAGGAGTCAGGTCTTTCTGGCCGAAGCAAAGACAGTGTGCAGTGATGAAGCGGGACGGGACAGGAGGCAGCTCAGAGGGCCTCCAGCTGGGGAACCCCTTGGCCATCCGGGCAACGGGGTGGGAGCAGTTGTAGGATCTGGGTGGGCCGGGGGCAGGAGTCAGGGGCGGTGGGTGTCTGCAGGATCCCCCTTGCTGCATTCAGGGCTGGATGGCAGGGCCGGGCCTGCACCCACCTCAGGCCTCTACCACCAGCCCTGGGCACAGAGTGGGCTCTGGGGCAGTACTTATGAGCCGAGCTGGAAAAAGTGGGGTCCGGGTCCCGGCACTGTGTTTTCTAGATGTTTGAGGTCCCACCTCGAAGGGTGAGTAGGGATGAGGCAAGGGAGAGCCCTCTGGAAACTGTGAAGGGCTGTGCTCAACTAGGAAGGGCTCTTGGGCTCCAGGCCTGGGTCCGCGGGGTGTAGCTGGGCCCTGTCACAGGGTCCCCCCAACTCACGAGTCTGGTCATTCAGGAGGGAGACAGGGACAGCCAAGACTGAGACTGTATTTTATCACCTGTTCCTGCTCCTTCCACAGGAGCGGGAGAGGCCTTGTTCAAGCAGGACGTGAAGAAATCAGTGCTGGGGAGAACGCCCCAGGCCAGGAGGTCATTAGGTCAAGTCACCACATTTTCCTCTTTTGGGGACGGCTCTGCGGGAGAAGGGGCCTGGGTGCTGAATTGGTGACCATGACCTTGAGAGGTCCATCTGGGAAAGCCCTTGCCTGCCCCTTAGATGAGCATAGCGCTTCCCCATCACACTTCCCCCATGTCTGGGCAGGTGGGGAGGGTGGGGGGATGGAATCACCTTGTTTTGTAATCCCTCTCCCCCCAGGGACTAACCCTGTCTGCCCAGAAACAAGGCCGCCTGGTACCGTGTGTCCCCCCCACCAAGGGTCCAGAACTTTCCTCTGCGGCTTTGCGTGTGGGGTGGCGGGCAAGGCAGGTCAGGAGGACCTTAGGGCAAAAGGCCCCCGAGGGAATCCAGGTCTCCCCAAGGCTTGGAGCTCATGGCTTTGCTCCAGAGCAGATGACTCCAGGCCCACATCCCTGCCCTGGCCACCTGGGAGGTTCCAGACACCAAGGCCCGTGGGCTGTGCGTCCCAGAGGACTAGGGGAACCCGTGCCCAAAGCTCTGAGCCTATTGACCTCCTTGCTGGGGAACATTGATGCTCTTCTCTAAACACGCCTTTATCGCCATCCTGGGAGGCCCCCCATGGCCCTGTCCCCACCCCCATGAATGCTCCCCTTCTCGGGCAGGGGGATTAGCCCTGAAGTTGTTTTGCCGTCTCTCTAGGGGGTGTCCAGCCTCCACCAGCCTTCCTTTTTCTTTTTCTTTGTTGTCATGGTGACAGCGGTTGACCTGCAATCACAGACCCACGGAGGAAGTGCGCAGGGTCCTGAGGGAAGGGTTGGGGGGGGGTAAGGACCCCACCCAGAGCCACTGTGAGCCTTCGGCGGGGGGGAGCCCTCTGCTGCCTGTCCTGTGCGCTGCCCTCTCCCGCTTGGTGGCGAGGCAGGTGCATAGGGCCCAGGAACCCGCCTCTGGCTTTTCCCGAGACGGATGCCTTGACTCGTTTCCTCCTATCCCCTCTGAGCTTGGCGGTGCCCGTCTGGAAAATGGTGGCTTCTCTCTGGAGAAGCTTCTACCATCATAGAACTTCATTATTCCTGCTCACACTTCGTTCGTTGTTTCCTGAGCTTGCAACGAAATGTGTACCACGGCTTTTTATAGAAAGAGTTATAACCACGGATGTCCCCCCAAACCCCCTCCAGTAGCCACGCATAGCCCCTTCCATCCTCCAGTGGCCTGGTGGCGGACAGGCCTGGGATCCGCTGCGAGACCCCTGGGTGTCCCCGGCTGTGTGACTTTGGAGAGACCACGTCCCCTCTGGGGCCTCAGTTTCTCATCTGTATAATGGGAATGCTGTCACTCACCTGATGGGGGGCGGGGGGCGCGTGGGGTCCACCGAGAGGAACGGTGTCCCCAGTCACCGGCTCACGCCTGGCCGAGTCCTGCCCGGCTCGTGAGGAACGTTGCTCCTCGCACCTTCCTTTCCCGAGAGCCATCCAGGAGGAGGTGGCCCCCCGCGCCCCGCTCCACCTGTGGGAGCCCTGAGTCGCCTCCCCCCGGGGAGGTGGAGACGGGCTCCTCCCGGCTCCTCAAGAGAGCAGCAGCCATTCCTGCGAGTCAGAGGAGCTGAGAGAAACCGTGGGACCGAAATAGCTCTTTTCCATAAACAAAGCTGCTTTTCGTTGGGGAGAATGTAAACAGGCAGATGCACGGGGAGCCGGTGCCATCCGGCGGAGCAGTGGGGGAGGCGACAGTGGGAGGCCGGCCCGGTCCCCGCGGCCCCCCACGGGGCGGGAGGCCGGGTGGTGCCCACGCAGCCACCCTGCTCAGGCTCCCGGTGGGCCCCATCGGGCAGGGCAGGGGCCTCCCTTCAGGCTGGATGGAGCCCCCAGGGTCAGGGGAGCAGGGGCCTCTGGGCCCCGGGCCTGGCATGGGCCTGGCAGGGAGCGGGCGGGAGGGAGCACGGTGGTCCCTGTCCCCCAGCCCTCGTGTGGAGCCTGGTTCCCCTTCTCTGTTCCCCATCTCGGGTCCCCAGCACCTCTGCTCACTCCAGAGTCGGTTATCCTGTGCCGTGAATCGGCCTCGGGTCCCATGAGTGGGCCTTACCCCGGGGGGGGATGGGTCAAGGACAAGAGGGCTCCCTGGCGAGGCGTCTGTCCGTCTGTCCATGGGGCTGGGAAAGGATGCACGAGGGGAAAGCGAGAGAGAGAGAGAGTGAAAGCGTGTTCCAGCCCGTCTGCCTCCACTCAGGGCACATGGGCTTGTGCCTCGGGGGTGTGGAGCCCCACAGAGACCCCTCACCTGGGCTCCCACAGCTCCCGAGGGCTTCTGGAGAATGGGCCCATTTCTGGGCTGGCAGCTGCGGCTTTACTGTGACCACAGCCCTGTTTTTGGCCAGGGGTTGGTGGTCCAGCCTTAGAGCTGTCCCCTGGGAAGATGGTCTGTCAAAGAACGATAGAGAGTTCTAGAGCTGGAGGGAACCTTGACCGTCACACTGAAATCACTGCACATGACCCCCGTTGCACCTGTCCCGGGCTGTGTGTGACAGCGATGTGATCGCATCGCACTTACAGATGAGAAGACACGGCCCAGAGCCATGAGGGCACCCGAGCTAGAAGCTTCTGGGATGACCGGCCCGCCTCAGTGGCAGTCCTCCATTGTGCCAGGAGGTCGTCTCTTATCTGGAGAAACTGAGGCCACCGTTTCCTTTTGCAGGGGTGGAAACGGAAGCCCAGGAATGGTTAAAAACAAAACAAAACAAACCTCCCCAAGGTGAGGGGCAGAGCTGGGACCGCCCCCGTGCGGGCCAAGCCCAAGGCCACGGTCCTGCAGGCTTCACGGCTGTTATGTTGTCTGGGATGTGGGAGGGCAGGCAGGTGCCTGGGAGGGAGCCTGGGGAGCTGCTGGGGAGGGCGGCGGCTGGGTGGCTCCAGCCTGCGTCCGGGGCAGAGGAGGGCTGCCGTTGGCCCTACCCTATGGGAGCAGAGTTTGCCCTCTTCTGTAAAGTGGGTTGATGGTGGTACCTGCCTGCCATGGGGGACAGGTGTGGGCACCCACTGAGACCCAGGCGCCCATCCCAGGAAACCGTCCTCGTCCTCCACCCAGCCTCTGTATGTCTGAGTGTGGTGACACATGGCACTTGGAAAGCAGCCTCGGGCAGAGGGGATGTGACAGTCCTGCTGACAGGTCCCTGTCTCGGGACAGGCACTGGAGACCAGACTGAGGCCAGGTGGCGGCTCCTTCTGCAGGAAAGCTGGGTGGGGACAGAGGCTTGGGGCCTGCAGGGAGGGGGACGGGACTTGCCTGCAGCTCCAGCAGGTCGGTGGATGGGGGAGCAGGGAGCCTTCAGCGGGAGTCCAGGAGGGAGGTGGGGCCCGGAGTGGGGGTGAGCCTGGGCAGGACCATGGAGGGACAGGCGGGGGCTGTGTTGAGGGCTCTGCGGGACCCTGCTGAGGGGGCTGGTGGGCTGGGAACGGCCACCCTGGTGACCCTCCAGGGGACCCCAATGAAGGTCATGAGAGGCCACAGGGCGGGGTGGGGGGGGGTGAATCTGGAGAAAGAGGAGGGAGGCCAGGAGGTGGGATCAGTGGGGAGTAGCCTCTCTGGGCAGGAAGGAGTTTGAGTCCTGGACCAGGGGCCAAGAACCACACAAAACCATTTTCTTGATTCATGTATCCCCTTGAGAGAGTCTCCGACTGGCTCCAGAAGGTCTGATCAGAGCAGAGGATTCGCGTCCCTGCTGGTGGAGGGACAAGCTGGGGTCCCCTTAGGGGCTGACTCCCACAAAGACCCCAAAGTCTTTGCAAATCCCTCCTCACCCCTGGGGCTCATTTCCGAGAGGGGCCTGCTCCCCGTCCCTGTTCTCCCAGCATGGTACCCAATCTTTTGGGGTCTGCTCGCAAATGTCCTCTGGGCCCACACCTCTTCTGCCTTTTGCTCCACTCGCGCCTTCTGGCCATCGTCCCCCTCTGGCTGCCGGCCAGCTTCCTGGTATACTCAGTGCTTCCCGCCTTCCTGTACCCTCTTCCCTAACTGTCCTCGCTTCTTGCTGTCAGGTGGAGTCAAGAAAAAGGGCTCAAAGCCCCGTGGTGCACTTAGAACTCCCACAAAGACCTTGTATGGCTCCCCAGTGCCCACTCAAGGGAGCCCATATTCCTGGGGCTCCCCTGCCTCAGGCCCCGACCTTGACCAGGTCTGTGTGTTCCCTATGTGGCCTGTGTCCTGTTGTCCCCCCATAGGCCCCTACTCTCAGACCCACATTCCTCTCTGAGTTCTTGCCAGATCACGGGCCAGAACACTCTCTCCCAGGACACTTTGCAGATGTGTGCTGGGGGTGGTGGGCATGGAGGGGAGGGGAGGTCAGGGGGAAGGTGGGGGCTGGTTCTCAGTCTGGACACCCTCGGCCAAGCTCTAGTTGGCTTTGGTGGGGGGGTGTGGTCCCCGATCACACATCCTTCCGGCTTCGCCAGCTCAGGGCAGTGACTCGGGCTGGCCCCACGGGAGTGGACAGCTGCCTCCGCCATCAGACTCGACTTCCCAGCTCTCCGCTTAGCCTCCTAACAGGGTGATTGGGGTTTGGCAAAATCCTGGGTCGGGGCTGAGCTGAAGCAAGGAGTCCCAGTCCAAGTCCCGACTTAGGTCTACCGACGAGAGGCCGGCGGGTTCCCGAAGCCTCCCCCGCCGTGATGAAGGGTGGCCAGCCATGGGTGCTGAGTTGCACCTCTGAGGACCCACACGCTTGCCCACCCCCAGGGAAGTGGAAACGTGGTCGGGGCCGTGAGTCACCGCGGCTGCCTCCATGAGGTCATCTGTGGCCTCCTTCCCGCACGGGGGGCTGGGCTTGGCGGGGGCCGGCCCAGGGGGATGGGGCAGCCTGGTCCTCCCCTCTCCCTCTCCCTCTCCCTGGCAGGCAGGAAGGCGGGCTGGCTATCTCTGCCACCATCTAATTACCCCGAGAGGTAATTGCTCTGGGTTTTCTCTGACACCTTGAGATTTCTCTCCAGGGCCTTCCATGGCGGAGCCAAAATAACCCTAAGGAGGCTGCGGGCCCCAAGACAGCGCCGATTGCTAAACCCCAACAACTCCCCATCAGCCCCGCCGCGACGTGCCTGAGCTTTGAGACAGCGCGAGTTTATGACAGGTCCCATTATGTCTCTTGCACAAGCACCGAGTGTTGAAATACCCAACGGATGATGGCAGTGTTGAAATAACCTGTCGTCTCAGCACTTTCTCCGTCATTAGCCAGATGTTCCAGCCCTCAGAAGCGTTTGCAGCCTTTTGCGGGGAGGGAGGGGGCCGGGAGGGAGGCGGCTGCGGCCTGGGTGGGGAGGACGGGGCTGGGGGCCTAGAGTCCCGGGGACAGCGGGACAGGGGCTGGTTCGGCCTCGGAGGAATGTGGGAACGGGCAGAGGGGTAGGTTGGGGGGGGCCTCCTGCTGGAGGAGGAGGAGGAGGAGAGGCTGGCCTCCACTGTCCCAGGGTCCCCGAATCGCCACAGGGTGGCCCTGCATGTGTTCTGCCTGCTGGGGCAGTTTGGGGAGGGAGAGGCTCTGTCGGGGCCCATGAGGAGTCGGGCATATGGGCTCTACTTTGCTCCGAGGGCAGCTCAGAAGTGACATCCCGCTACACACCCCCACCCCCCGCCCCCCACCAGAAGAAGAGGAAGTCTCCTGGCTTGGGCATGTGCCCTCCCCCCCCTCACTGTGACCTCTCCCGCCCCCAGCCCTGCAGTGGCCTTCGGGAGACCACACTTTAGCCAGAGGGGGAACTAACGGCAGGGCCAGCTGGCCGGGCCTGGCACCCGCTGATCACCTGCTAAAGAAGTTTCCAGAATCAGGCTTCCCCTGTGGGTTTGCATCCCGGCTCCATTCCCGCCGCCTCTCTGGGCCTCGGGGTCTTCATCCAGTAGATCTACCTGTGTTTGCTTTATACACACACCGGCGTGTTGCACACCTAGACGAAGGCACTTTCTGCTCCTTTCTGTTGCATGACCTAAGATCCCTCGCTAAGCATAAGGTCCTGTCGCTGGCGGCATCCAAGCCCGGGGAGGGACAGCCAGCAACTGTGGAGGGGACTGAAGCATTAGTGGGGGTGGACGAGAGGCTGAGCTCCTACATCTGTTGCTGATTTGGGGAATTAAGTGGAGGAGTTTGCAGCTAATAACGGAGCCCCAAAGGGGCTACGGCTGCCAAGAGGGTACAAACGGGAGGGGTGACCAAGTTTTGCCTCCTTGTTTCTCTTGCTTCTGGAACGCATTGCGTGTCCCCACGTACTATCAGTCATTCACACCTTAGTTTGAACGGCTTCCCTGGGAGCCTGGCCTCGCACCCCGAGATGAAAGTGCTGCCATCTTCAGGCTGTGTGGCCCCAGCCCAGCCTGGACTGTCAGTCCTGCCCCTGTTCCTCAAGAGCACTGGGGCAGCATTCTGCCCACAGCTCCCCTCATCCTCCTGGCTCAGACGAAGGTGGTAGGCTCTCAATCAGGGACCCAGCCTAGGGCAGTGGGACAGCTGGTCCTGGGTGTCACTTGCTGTGTGATGTTGAGCAATTGCCTTTCCCTCTCTGAGCTCCAGTTTCCCCATCAGTATGGGGATTCAGAGAACATGTGACTTCTGGGGTCCTTGTGGGTTGTGATATATTAGGGCGTGTAGTACCTCTGTAAGAGGGGACCTCGTGGCCAGGACGGCTGTGGCTGGGGGGGGGGACAGTGGGGCTCGAACAGGAGGCTGAACGTGGAAGGGTGGTGTGGCTCTGCTGCCCAGCATGGGGGTGGCCAAGGGACTGCTTACCCCAAACTTCAGCTCGACACAAAGTCCTGTTTCAGTGGGTTGGCATCTCATGTCCTCTGTCATCACCTCCCTGGGTCCAGGCCACCATCATCTCACTCCCAGATGCAGTGAGGAGCCTCCTGACAAGTCAGTCTCCGCCTGGCAGCCAGAGTGATCTTTTTGCTTTCCAAAGATCTTTTAAAATCCTAAGCCAGATCAAAAATCCTCCTCCCACCTGATTGGCCCTGATCAAACCCTTACTGAAGTCTTTCCATCGCGCCAAAAATGAAATTCAGGCTGTTCATCATGACCCCTCTGCAATGCTCCCTCCTTTCCCTCGGGCTGCCTCAGGGCCTTGGTACTTGCTGTGCTCTTGGTAGCCGCGTGCTCCTCCATCCTGCCATCTCTTCTGCTGGCTCCATCCTTCCCATCGTCCCAGATTAAATGTTACCTCCTCCGGGATGCCTTCCTGAACTACTCCATCTAACGGAGCTCCCACCCCTCCAGTTATTTTCTCTTCGTGTCCACTCATTTCCTTTAGAGTCCTTATCAGGTGTAATAATCTCCCTGATGTATTGTCTTTTCCATGAGAATATAAGGATCTTGTCTCTCTTGGCCATCACAGCATCCTGGCTGTGTCTTGCACACAGTAGGTATTCAGTAATGTTGTTGAACGCACAAAGGTGTCAAATGAGGAGCTAACACATCGGTATGAGCCAAGGATGATTTTTTTGAAGGCTTGCTCTGGGTCGAGTGATTCCAGATAGCGCACCCTTCCCCACCCCGGGCTGTAAATGGCATCCTGGAGACTTGTGAAGACTATTCCTGCCTGGGCTCCTCCCCTGGAGACGCTGATGCAGCTGGTCTGAAGAGGGGGCTGTGCGTCCTCTAAGCAAATCAGATGTGTTTCCAAGTTTAAGAACCACTGATGTACTCATGTGAAAAACAAACAAAACAAAACACAAAAAAACAACAAAACTGTTTATTTTAAGCTAATTTCAGACACAGGGAAAACTGGCAAAAACAGTTGCCGAATCCCTATGTATCTCTCACCCAGCTTCCCCTATAAAGTTAGCATCTTCTAGAACCACAGTGCAAAGCCCCAAAGCAGGAAATTAACCTTGGCACAATCCTAAGGCAGTCAACGGCCGATCTTGTTCCAATGTCATTTGATGGTCCCCTACCATCCCCGCTGTGGGCCCAGGACCGTAGCCGGGACCCCACTTTGGCTTCAGCTGTCATTTTTCCTCTACTCGCAAGTGGGTCCTTGGTCTGTCTGTCACTTTTATAACCTTGACACTCTGGAAGACGCCCATCAGGCATTTTTTTGAATCTCCCTCAGTGTAGGTCGGTCCTGAGTTTTCTCACGATTGGGGTGCAGTTGTGCATTTTAGCAACAGGGCCTTGGGAACGGTGGCCTGTCCTCGGTGCATCGTGGCTCGACGTCTTGTTATGTTAACCTCGATCGCTTGTCTGCTGTGTGTGGGCCCTGTTTTCTCCTTGTAGAGTTACTGTCCTTCTCCCATCACTAGCGAGTAAGTATCTGGGGAGTGATATTTCGACAAGAGGCAACTCCCGTTTTTCTTCAAACTGTTGTCCATTAATTTTGGCATCCCCTGGCAACAATAATCACCCAGTTGTTTGCTCGAGGGCCGAATTTCTGTTTCCTTCTTTCCTTCTGCAGTAACAATTGGCATTCTAGTGCTCAGAAGAGCTGTCCTTTGTCCCCATGCCCTTGTTTTTCTCCGTGTGGATGAGTCCCTCTTCCTCCCCGTGAAATCTTGCCACCTTGGGGTCTAGATGTCACTACTGAGATTTAGGAACAGGGAACCGTGGTCAGGAGTCGGTGAATCACTCACCCGAGCTCTCACGGCCGGCAAGTGGCTGAGGAGGGCATCGAAATTACCCCAGATTTAAGCCCCGTCTGTCTTTTTGCCTGGATCACTTCCGTGGCCTCTGAACTGCCTGTCTCCACCCTTGGCCTTGTAATTCCCATTAGTCCCCGCCCTTGACTCTAGAGCACCAGAACACTTGGAGTCCTTCGCAGGGTTCCTCTCTAGTCTGAGCTCAAACATCAAACTCCTTAGCCTGGGTGAAAAGGCCCTTTTGGATGTCACCTCGGGTGCTTCCTCGGGTCTTGTCTCTCCCCATCCTTCCTTTCAGGCTCCAGCAGTGTTTTGCCCCAGGACCTTTGCACATGCTCTCCTGCCTGAGACACTCTGCTCCTTCCCTAGTACACTCTGACTCTTCCTCCAGGGCGCGGAGTCAGGCATGCCTCACACTAGGGATGCCTTCTGAACCCTCACACCTGTCTGGGGCCTGCTCAGGAGTGACGGTGTCCCTTGGGCTTCCCTTGATAGTGGCACGCGTTGCCTGCCTTTTCTCCCTAGTTACTGCTCTGGGTCTCCTCTCTCTGGTTGGACCGTGAGCCCCTCCAGGGAAGGGATTGGGTCTCGGGATCCCCAGCACCCGGCACATCAAGGTGTTCAGTTAAGATTTATGGAATGGATGTAAAATGGACTCTGAAGCCGTTTTTTCATTCTGCAGTCCTGTTTACCTACGGCGTACATGGCACTGTGCCAGGGACTGTAGAAATGGACAGGAAATTGGAGGGAGAGGAAGTCTGCCTGTAAACCTGAACTGGAGGAGGGCCCTCGGAGGACTCAGCATGGATGGAATGTCTCCTGTCGGCTCAGTTATCCGCCCCACTCCCAGCAGCATCATTCTGTAGGAAAAGAAATGCGGGCTCAGAGAGGTGGAGTTACTTGTCTGGGGTCACACAGCTCGTTGGTACCAGAGCCAAGATTTGAACGCAGACACAAGCCACTGCCCAACACAGCTTCCTTATACCCCTCGTGTCCAGACAGAGCTTCCTTCGGGTCCCCAATCCAGTGGTTTTGCGTGGCTGTTCCCTATATCCCTATGTCATTTATTGCCCTCCAAACCCTGCCTCTTTGGGTGTTTCTGTTACAGTTAAAAGAGCAATAAAACACAGCATAATTGGAAGACAAAGGCGACTGGCTGGCCAGCCCGCCCTAAGGAGCGGAGTGCCGGTAACTTGGGTGTGATCCTACCTGTGAATCATGCAGAGAGAAATTACAGCCTTCCGTGTACAGGTGCGTACAAGCCGCCGGGTGGGGTGCGAGCAAACACGGCATTTAGTGGGGCAGTAAAGCCCAGGCCTGTGGTGGGGGAGCACAGGGAGACGCCCCCACCGCCACCACCCCCCCCCTCGCCTCCCTCCCTCAGGGAGACACTGGTGATGCACAGCCCTTTAAAGTTTACAGACTGCTCCTGCTGGTGTGCTCCTCCTGGACAGAGCCGCACCCGTGCTGGGGCCCAACCATGAGGGGCTGAGTGCTCCGGGTCAGGACCCCAACATGCCAGGGCTGATTCCCTCCCAGGGTCCATCAGGATCAAGGGTCCCAGCCCTGGACAGGTCGCGGTCCAATAGAGGATGTCTGAAGGGGTGTCCCACCATCTCGACGAATCCAGGAAGGAGGTGGGGTGTGGAGAGCCATCTAGGAATCCCTTGGTCCCCTTCTAAGCCTTGTCTGTGCCTGAGGGAAGCCATTTTGAAAGGGAGGAAAGGGACACCCTCCAGGTCCCCACTGAGCACCAGAGCCTTGGCCACCAACCAGCGAGTCAGCTGACGGGCCCTACGCTCGGAAACTGGCTCCCGAGGGCTTACTTGAGCTCACTGAGGTGGCCTCTCTCCCCGAATCAGAGAATCCTCCTCCTTAGCAGGAAGCAGCCCGCACAGAAGGCTAGAGCCAGGGCGAAGCTGATTTCAGGGACATTGGGCATGCAGGGTTCTGTGGGTTCGGGCACCGAAGAGGTCCCTTCTTGATCTAGAGCTGTCCCCGGGGCTCTGGCCACGAGCTACAGATAGGTCTGTTGACCCCCAGCCCTGATCACAGGGTTGTGGGCTTTCTGAATCACAAACACGTCCTTGCCTAGAACCTGCGGTGGCTCCCACTGCCTACAGCCCTTTCCCCCCAAATGGAGGGGGACAGAGTCCTGTGGCTCTGGGGCTTGGTATCTAGGGATTAACAGCCCACCAGACAAATACCTGATAAGCATCGACGTTTACTTATCTGGCAAGTCATTTATCCCTGGAGAAGCAAGTGGCATTTCCATCCATGTCCCCGCCTCCCAGCCTCCTGCCTCCTAGAGAAAGCTTGAGCTTCTTGTGGGCCCTTCGGGTATTTCTTTTCCTAAATGCATAACGTGGTACATATTTGTACACCTATGTCCTGATTGCCTCCTTGTGCTTAATAACGTATATCGGAGACTTCGGCATATGGAGAGCCTCCTCCTCCTCCTTCCTCCCCGTCCTCCTCGTCCCCGTGCTCCTCAGGGGACCCCGTGTGGTCCAACACGCTCTGATTCCCTACCCCTCTCACGCGGACCCTTGGTTGTCGCCAGACTTTTGCCATCACGCACGGCTGGGGCGAGTGCGCGTGCACGTGCTCCTCTTCTCACGGGTCCCCCGTGTGTGTGTAACTTCCCAGCAGCGGGATTGTCGGGTCACCAGGGTCCACGCGTCTGTAACTGTGATAAGAACGCCGAAATCATCTTTCGTCGCGGTTGTATCATTTTGCATTCCCATCAGCGACGTGGGAGAGTGTCTGTTTCCCAACACGACAGCCTTCCCAAGCGGCTGTGTTGTCAGACTTTTGGATTTTTGCCTATCTGATTGGTGAGAAATGGCATCCTTGTTAGTCTTTCTTCGCATCTCTCTTCATAGGAATGAGGTGGACTCTCTTCTCCTGGATTGAAGGGCTGCTTGTAATTCTTTTCCTATTATTATTGATGTAATTTATCACATTTTCTGGCATTTCCGTTTCAAGTCACTGTTGGAAGTGTTTCCGCATGCCACGGTCAAAGAGGGAGTCGGCCTGATTGTCTTAGGGTTTCATTTCTTTTTAAAGATTTTTTTTTTTTTATTTGAGAAAGAGAGCACAAGCAGGGAGAGCAACAGGCAGAGCAGGCAGAGGGACAAGCAGAGTCCCCACTGAGCAGGGAGCCCCATGTGGGGCTCGATCCCAGGACCCTGGGATCATAACCTGAGCTAAAGTCAGACACTTAACTCACTGAGCCACGCAGGTGCCCCTTAGGGATTTAATTTCTACTTCTAAATCTTGGATCCCTTTGGTGTTTGTCCTGGTGGTGTTCTGGTGAGGCATAGGTCCAGCTCCATCGGTCCCAGTTGGGCCACACCATTTATTGAAACTCCTGTCTCTACCTCCCTGAAAGTCACCTCCATCCTTCACAAACTTCCAGTGTTTCTGGGGGGAGGGTGTATTTCTAGTCTTTCTTTCTGTGCCCTTGACCTATCTCCTTGTGAATGCGGTGATGTGAACATGTGTTTTCCTTTTAACACTAAGGCTGCACTGTGGAGCAGAATGTGAAATTTGCATGTATTTTCAAGATAAACCTTGAAAGCTTCAAAGTGATTCTGAACTTGCCCCCGTCCCTCTTCCCTCTTCAACGGACCCGCTTTCTGCTACACACCCCTGACCTGGCTCAGGGTGTCAGCCACTCTCTGCCATTAGGAGAACTGCAGTCTAAGCGCCGCTAATAGCTATAAGCTGAGCTGTCGCCTCTTCCAGGAAGTCTTCCTGGCTATCTCCTCGCCCCCGGGCAGAGTTAGCAACTTGCTCAGCCTGCACCCGAGTGCCCTCCTCTCGCAGCGCCCATTAGCGCTATAATCTATGATCACCTGTTTACTCCTCTCAGGCTCAAGTCCTCCTGGTCGTGAATCAGTCAACATGTTCCTTACTCATTTATAGGGCAATAATCTGGCTGCAGCTCCAGCGCCACGTGCAAAGTCTTTGGTTCTTGCAAAGTGTTATTCAGTCCGTGGGCATTTTCTAGTTCCTTCTAGAGGCTCGGTGCTGGATTTCTCTGCTCTTCCCATCGCCCCCCACCCTCAGCCTCGCCGCTGCCTCCTGCGGCCTCCATGCAGGCTCCCTGCCGGCCCTCCTCACCCTTGGGAGAGGAGACTGAGGGCCGAGGGCCCAGACCCCCACTTGTCCTGGATCCTTGTCCAGGAGAGCTGAAGGGCCGCCATCATGTCTTCCTGGACACGTCACTATGGCTCACCAGGCCTGCCTAGGTTCCCATGGGCCCAGCTGGCACATCCCCACCCCCGCTACCAGGCCCCCCGCACTTTCATGGACAAGTGCTGAGCCACAGGGATGGGGGGGGGTCTCATCTTGTTGGAGAAAAAGCCCCTTCCTTCGTCTTCCAGCAGAGGAAGCTGAGGTGGGGTGGGGAGAGACAGGGGACGAGAACCAGGGCCCCCTGCTTCTCAGGCTGGGCAACCTACGGAGAGGTTTTGGCAGGATCCCCACCACGGGGTCTCCTCAAGTGACCCCGGTTCACCAGCCAGTGCCCTGGGTCCTGGCAGAGTGTGACCGAGGGCTCAGAGCAGGGCCGGGGCAGGCCCCACAGCAGGGCCAGAGCCCGGCCAGAGCCAGTTCTGAGCAGGGGCCATAAGGCTGAGGCCAGGATGGGGGCACAGAACCCCAGTGCAGGGAACAGCGTCCTGCTCTTCTAGACCCGTCTCCTACCGGTTCCCTGTGTGACTCAACACCCTCTTCTGAAAGATGGGACACTAACCCAGGCCTGGGCTTCTTCCTGCTCTCAAAGGCTGCGGTGTTGAGTAGACAGTGGGAAGGAGGGTGCTCTGGGAACCAGGAAGCTGGCTCCGGTACGTGGCGTTGTCCTCAGGTCCCTGCAGGATTCCCAAGAGTCCCCGGAAGAATGGCTCAGTGAGGAAGCCGGCGAGGAGGGCTGGCCCATTCCATTTCACTCTCCAGTCAGAGTTATAAGCAGATGGACTGAGCTTAGGAGGTGGTGAGCTCCCCGTCACTGGTAGGGTGAAAGCAAGAGCCAAAGGATCCCTGGGCCGGGAGGCTCTAAAAAGACGCAAGCCTTTGACGCTATTCTGTCCTTTCCAGCCCGGAAAGTCTCTGGCGGTTGCTTTGAAGACTCATTTCCTTTCTAACACAACGTTGCCTGTCAACCCTACTTTAATAAGAAAATAATCAATTTCACCAAATGATAAAAATAAAATAAACCACGAGAAAGAGAAGAAATCAACAGACACGTACACACACCCAAAAGAACAGACTTGAGCTCTTTAAAAAAAAAGAAGAAGAAGAAGAAAAAGAGCAGGAGACTTCTTTCCTTGACCCCAGGCTTCAGCAGCGCCCCACCTCCGGGCACCCAGGGCCCCCTCCGTTCCTGCCGGTGCAGAGCTGGGGTGGGGACAGCGGAGCTGGGGACCGGGAACCCAGGTACTCCCGTGACGCCTGACATATCGTGTGCTCACGGCCAGTCTGAGGGCGCTCCTGGCTCAGCGTGGCCAGTGATGGCAAGGACCCGCTTAGACACAGGGGGCAAGGGAACCGGCTCTTTCTTGGTGAGGCCCTCGTCCGCTCCTCCAGGTAAAACCCCTTACCTGTGTCTGTCCCGCTGGGAGGCAGTCTCTGGAGTTCAGACAGACACTGGGCTGTGACAGAGGTCCCACTGTCATTGAACTCTGATCCTGTGGCTTAGAGAAGGAAGACCGGGGAGTGGATCCTTAACGGACTGACCCCTTTATTCCCCCTGCACCATCAAAGGGGAGGCTGACCCCACCGACCTTGACTTCTGGGGGGGCTATAACCCTAGAACATTCTCACTCCCCACACTCGGCTCCCTCCTCCTTCTGCTTCCCAGACCCCTCTCTCCCAATCCCGATGCCCAGCGCTCTCCAGAGGGCTGTCGTCCCATCCCTCCTGGTCTGCGGGCACTGGCGTGGGGAGCTCTGCCGGTGCCCCCCCACCCGCAAGAGGGAGATGGCGGCGGGGGCTTCCCGGCCCCAAATCTGTCTCCTCTCCCACAACAACTATGGATGTCACCCAAGAGGGAAACACACCTTGTTTCTCCAAGAGCAGCTCAATTTCTCAGACCGTGAGCCCTGCAGGAGAAAAGGCTATTTCTCTCTACGATGTGACTTTGACCGTGACCCTCGCAAAAGAGTTCACGCCTCCATCCTGGCGGGAATGCAAGTGTCTGCCTTGGCGCTCAGCCCTGCCGCTGGTTCGCCAAGGTCCTTAGCCAGAATGGGGAAGGAGACCCCTGCCTCCGGGCCCCAGTCTGTGACAGAGGCGGTGAATGAAACAGCCATTAAGAGCCCGGCCTCTGGAGCGGGGTCTGCCTGCGGTTCTGGGGCTTTTCCCCAGCTTCGGCAATTTCCTCAGCCTCTCTGAATCCCACCCCACCTGCCACCTCCCTCCCCAGGCTGTTGGAACTTGAGACAAGGTAGTGGCTCTGCCACACAGCCACCACTCAGTGAGCCGGGCTCTGTTGCCAGCCTCTGGCACTTGGCCCCGTTCCCCTACACTCCCAGGTCCCTTTCCGGCCCCGGGACTCAGCCCCCTTCTGCCCACAGCCCCCCACCTCTACCCCATTAGAGCCAGATCATAAAACCTCCAGGGGAGGGAGGCTGGTGACATCTTTAGTGGCGACATTTGGGTGAAAAATTCATGACCATCAGTTACTCAAGGAAGAGGGGAAAAATGAGCCATTTCCACGGCTCAGGAACGTGGCTCTCCCTGGCTGTGAGTCCACAAATCTATTTTATGTGACGAGATCTATAGTCTAATAGAAGGAGCTTATCACAGACTTAAGAAAAAGTGCACAATAATGCACCGCTCTTTCCCCACCTCTTGGCCCGCGAGGCGCCCTCCAGGAAGATGAGGGCAGGGACTCTCCAGGAGCCACGGAGAGTTCACGAGCCCCATGGGGGGCTGGCTGGGTGGCCTCCGGGGGCAGAGGGACTGATGACCCCCTCCTCCTGCCTCTGTGCTGCCCCTCTGGAGACCGCTCCCCGGTCCTCATCACCACGGGGGAACCCACCACCCTGTCGTGTCAAAGTCTTGGCCAGGCCTGGGGGTCCCACAGTGCCGAAAAGCCAGTCCGTCTGCCCGTCTGTCAGCACAAAGGAGGAACGGAAGCTTCCCTTCCGCTACTGCCTCTCATCCTGGGGAGGGGCTGCCAGGCTGAGGGAGGAATTAGAGGCTCCTCAAATCCTCTCCCAGATCCAGGTGCCTCGAGCCCGGGTCCGGGTGGGCCTGGGGCAGCTTGGGGAGGAAGGGGCTCAGTTCCCACCTGGGTGACCAGTCCTCCTTAGGGAGCCTCGGTGTGGGGCTCAGGAGGCTGATCTCTGTCTGCAGGGAGGCCTGGGTCTGTCCAAGCAGGTGAGGGAGCTCCTGCCCCGGGCATGGGTAGCGATGCTGGCACCTGACCCGGCAACGGCCGCTGGTACAGCCCCGGGACACATCCCAGCCGTGGAGGCGCAGGGCAACTCCCCCTCCAGGACCTGCTGGGTCGTCCCCACCCACTGGCCCCATCCCCCAACCTCTAAGACCCACCGCCCCTCATGGGTGAGCCAGACTGGGGGTCCTGATGGAGACTTGAACCAGCTGTGTGCGTGTGTCCGCACGAATGAACGAGTGAGCAAATGAATGGGTGGCGGCGGGGGGCCAGACTCCAGCTTGGTTGAAGCCTTGCCCCGTGTGGGGCACGTGGGTTTTTTGGTTTTATTTTATTTTGTTTTGTTTTTTAATAGGAGCTGCACTGAGCTTCCCTGGGAATAAAGTCTAAAGTCACCGGGGTCTTCGGAGGCACGTCTTGGGTGGAGGACAGCGGCTCAATGCTGGGGCTGGGGGTGGGGAGGTCATTTTCACTTTACATTTGGTTGTCTGGTTAGGTGTATCAACCTGGTCTGGAAAGGAATTTCACAAAGCATGCAGGGAAGCAGGCAAGAGGATGAAAACTAAAAAGAAAATGAACCCAAAGGGGAAGGGACAGGGTCCCCCAGAGGGGAAGGAAGCAGGTGGCAGGTCTGGTTGGGATCTCGGGGCCATAACCTCTGACCTTCCTTCTCTCATCTCTAAAATGGGGCAATACGGAACCTCGGGTTGTTGCAAGAATGGAATAAGACCCCCGGAAAGCAGGCAACATAGTGATAGGCTCAAAACATGACCAATGATCAGTCAATAAGTAATTGACAATGGCACTCTGATTATTACACGGCCTGAGATCTATTTGCTGGCCTTGACGATTGGACCCCTAAGGTCCCAGTAGGCCAAGCAAAGAGGGAAACTGATCAGCCATCACATCCACGGCGGCCCAGGGACCCAAGCAGCTGCAGGAACACAGACATTCTTTGCAGAGACTGAGGCTTGGGAGCAAATCCCCGGAGGCCAGCACCAGGGCAGGCGGAGGGCAGCGTTCTGCACACTTTCCCGTCACAGGGGCGCATGCGCAGCGCGGGAGAAGGCGTGCTGGGAGGGCCCAGGCCCTGGATCTGATCCACAGGACAGTGAGGGAAATCAAGGCAGTGACCTTGTTTGTGGGCAAGTGGGCTGGGGCTGTTGCTTGGCAGTGCCCGGAAGCCCAGCCCGGGAGTGCCCAAGGCTCAGGCGAGGGCCGTGGGGGAAGGGTGGTACAGACTTAGAACGGATTCCCGAGGGCTCTGAGGCACCAAAACATGAAGGGTGACTCTTTCTTTATCCTTCTTCAAGGCATACCTGGCTCAGGGCAGCCACGGGCTTCCCCATAGCCACTTTGTCTTGAGCTCCGCATAGTGCAACCTTCACTGAAAAGGTTAGCTCCCTGTGAAAACTGGCTGCCACCCTCCCCAGCGCCTCTGCCCATGTTCCTGCCAGCCCCTCTCTGGGCTTCCCTGGCCTGGTCCTCGATTGGTCCTCTCACTCCAAGACACACCAAACTCCAGCTCCCATGCTCCTCCCATGGTTTCTCCAACTCTCGCCTGCCCCTGGGCCTTTGCACATGCTGTTCTTGTTGGCAAAATGCATTTCACCCGCATCCTCTCTTTCTGGCTAACTCTGCAGGTTATCAGTTCAGAGGTTACTTCCTCGAGGAAGCCTTCCCTGACCCACAGATTGAGTCAGGCTCCTTCCATGTGCCCCAAAGCTCCCCCACTTCTGCTCTCATAAGTGCTCATATGGCTCTAGGCTAGAACTCCCTGTATCCTCTCCAGTACCTATGCCACAGTCCGTGAAGGCAGCAGCTTTGTCTCTTCGGGCCACACTGAGTCCCTGGTGCCCCAGCACAGGGCCTGGCACATAGGTGTTGTTGAATGACTGAATGGTGTATTGTCAGTCGTGTGGTCACGGGATGTGGCTCCCTGGCCTGGTCTTTCCCAGGTGCAGGCAGGGACAGTGGGCTCTTCTGTAGGCCTCAGCATTCCAGGCACCGATCTGGCAAAGGCTTTCCCCAGAAATGTCATCCCCACAGCGACCTGGAGCAGTAGAGGGAAGAGGGCTCCCAGCAGGTGGGAAACGAGAAGATTCTTTCGTCCGGAGGCTCCAGGAAGCCAGAGTATCCTCGGAGGGAACAGGGTAGAGCCCAGGGAGCAATGTTTTAGGATTATTTCTGTAACCTCTGGTTTTTGTTTCTTGTATCTATTTTTTAACACTCCCCAGGCTGGAGCGACCTCTAAAGTCGGGTTTGCGGGTGCAGGGAAAAGCAAGCATCCGTGGAAACCACAGCCAGCCACGCCGGGACACCCAGGGAGGGCTCAGGAGCCGGCGGGACACGCATCAGCCAGAACCGCCCTGTGCGCCTCCACTTTGCGTCCTGGGGTTCCGCGTGTGACTTCACTGGTGAAGCCGGTTTGGCTGCTGGAGCCTCATGGAAAGCCACTGATCTGGTTCAGGGCGGGCGGTTACTGGCTTGCCCCCCGAGGCCGCCCTGCCAGACACTCTCTTGGGGTGCGCAGGACCGGTCAGCGTTCGCCAAGCACGCGGTGACTGAGCTACCACGAGGCTCCGGCGGGAAGTCAGCCTCGGCACCCGGGGCCCACACCTGCCCCTCCCAGGACCTCTACAGTCAGACTCCACAAAGAGGGCAGCGGGGCCCATGGGACACGGACAGTGTCTGAGCATGTGGACTCAGCAGGCTGTCGTCCCATTTCTTATTTAGCAAATATAACTAAACGAAAGGGGAAAGCTGGCCGGCTGGCTGGCTCACTGGCTGGCTGTTCTCAAAAGGGAGTTTTATTAGTGCTCGACGTGGGCACCGATTTGGGCTTCTGCGTAGGGTGAAGGAGGGGGTCAGCCTCTAGCAACAGAGGGCCAGCCCTGATCAGGGGATGGGTTTGGGTGCATCTGAAGGCGCGCAGTGAACATGTTTGAAGGGGATCACCTTCCTTCAGTAGGTTAAGCATCTCTGTTGTGCCGGGTACAGCTTGCGTGAGACCTTTTTTGTTTCTTCTAGAGTGTTTGAAGGGCACCTTTAGCTGAGCCCCTGTCCCAATTAGGCCAGCTCCGTGCTGGTGCTGACTGAATTCAGGAGGGCCCTGCCTTCCTGACCTCGCTGGTGGGTCACAGTTCTGCCATCACCGGGGACGGTGTGAACGGATTCTCTGTGGCTTGGGTTTGCCACTGCGTCTCCCTGTGTGGGACCTCAGAAACCAGCCCATCCCATTATCGATGGTCCCCAGAGGGCCCAGAGGTGACTTTTAAAATATTGTCTCCCGCAGGGACACTCTGAGGCCAGATTTACTGGAAGCACCTGTCAGGGAGGACGGGCGGGGGGGTTGGGGAGAATCAGCACAGATTTGGGGGCTCGTGTAGGGGAAAGAAGGAAGCAAGCGTGTGGAAGGACAGAGGTCGTGGCCTTCCTCTGCGTGGCCCGGGGGTCCCAGGGTCACCAGGGCGGGGGAGCAGGGCAGGTGTGCTGCTGGGAGGTCCCAGCTTGCTTCCAGTACTGCCCTGTCCCCATGTCGTCCCCCAGCCTCTGAGGCTAGATGGTGGACAGCTGGCTCTAAAAAGAGGCAGAGACAGAGGAAAAGGGAAGAAAGGAAGGAGGAAGCAGCAGTGTTTGCTGCCTGTCATGGTGGACAGTCTCCCGCCAAGGCTGAGATGCTCACAGTCCCTCTAGAGCGGCGTGAGTGGCCCCAGGCACAAGGCTCCTCAGAGCCCATGTTTGTATTGACGAAGCCCAGAGAAGAGACCAAAGCTACCCAGGGGCAGGGGCAGAGCAGGGCCAGAGCCCAGACTTCCAACACCCCCCCCCCCAGCTCCATAAGGCCATCTTGGGGGCATTTTCCAGAATGGTCCATGGTGCCCAATGACTCAGCCTGAGACCCTGCGAGAGAGACAGAGGATGGTTGCCGCTGGGCTTCTGGGGTCCTGGGGGCTGCCAGGGATGGCCTGGCCTGAGCCCGCCCAGCATGCCCTTAGATGATCCGGGACATTAGTCCTGGGGACTGGAGGCAGAGCTGGCTACACAGGCGATGACAGATGTCACGTGGTGGGTGACAAAGCTCAGGGCCCAGCGTGGGACATTGCTGGCTGTGAGTCACTCCCTCCAGCTGCTGTCACTGTGCCTGGCCCCTTGAGCGAGCATGCGTGTGTCTTAAATTCGGGGTCCTCTTGGTCGTCTCTTTCTTTACATATGTTTCCTCTACTGCGTGTCTCCACAGACCTTGGTTCGGGTCTCGTCACTGTTCTGTTTGCGGTGTGACCCTGCCGGTCGCCTGATCCCTCTGCGGCCTGGTCTTATCCTCTCCCCTGTCTTAGCTCAGCCCACTGGAACCAACAGCACAAGACCAAGCAGCTTAAACACCAGGCAGTCTCTTCCTCACGGTTCTGGAGGCTGATCTGGGCCCCTTCCCGGCTTCGTGTAGCAGAGAACGCGCTCAGTCTCTCTTCCTCTTCTTCTAAGGACACTGATTCCACTGCGGGGGCCCCACCTTCATGCCCTTTCCTGCACCCAATCCCTTCTCAGGGCTCCCCCAGCCCTGCACTGGGGATGCTGGAGGGACATGTTCAGGCCCTGCCATCCCCTAACTGCCCTTCTAAAAGCTTCTCTGTAAACCGGGTTCAGCACGAGGGGCGGGTTCCCTCTTTTACAGCATTCTCCCAGTGCCCTGGTCCTTGACAGCTGGCTGAGTCCACGTGTGTCTGAGCCACGGACCAAGTGAGGGGCTCAGCTTAGGATGCCCTGGCCTGGAGGGCCCACTGAAGCCTCTGCTGATGGAGGAATCCTGGAGGGCTTCCTGCAGGAGGTGATGCAGGGTGGGCCCTCAGGGACAAGGCCCGGAAAGACATTTTTCCTGGCAGGACGATCAGCTCCTGCAAAGGCTGGCCTCAGAGGGACCGGGGTGGAGCACAGAGTCAGGAAGTCCGAGAGTGGCCCAGTCACCCACGCCTGGGCGGTTAGTCTCGGGCAGGGAAAGAGGGGCTCATCCCAGACAGTGAGGGTCCGGGGCCCCCCTGGAGCATGGCAAGCCTGGCTGCCATCGACCCCATGTGCAACCTCGGGCTCTCTGAGCCCCGGCTGCCTTGTTGTCTGGAAACCTCGCAGAATCTTCGGGAGCATCCAGGAAAGAAGCCCCTTGCTCAGAGCGTGGCCTAGTGGGGTCCACGTGTGTTGTTGGCGTCCTGTCTTCACAGGAATCGAGCTAACAAGGGGTAGGGATTGGGCCGGTTCTGCCAAGGAAGGGGACATGGTCTTCCTGTTTTGGGGCTACAGGGGTGGAGGCTGGTGGCCCTCCGTTGGATGCTCTGAGCTGTAGCCCGTGCTGCCGTGAGGTTGCCCAGGGACACAGAAACTCGGCAACGGAGGGGCCAGAGGCAATGGTGAGGTGATCCCAGGGAGACGTGAAGGGGAAACTGAGGCACGGTTCCTTGCCGAGCGCAGAGTCTGTGCCCGAGTTGTTCACTCCGTCCTCATCTAGTCTGTGGACGGGGAGCAATCCCATTTTACAGATAAGGAAACGGAGGCTCAGAGAGAGGAAGCCCCAGCCTAGACTCTCAGGCTCGTCTCCCTCACTAAGCTTTCTATTTACTCACTCTGTGCTGGGCCCCGGGAGCAGAGTGGTGTTGTGGGGTCTGTGCCAGGGGAGGGCGGAAGGAGCTGCCCAGGGGCCAAGAGGGGCCAGGCGTGGGGGTGGAGGGAGCCCAGGGGCTGTGTCCTGAGCCCTAGCCCGAGCCTGGGGCTGGAAGGGAGCGTGGGCAGAGGTCTGGGGACATGGGGACCGGGTGTGAGCATCCGCGTGGGAGGGATCGGCTGGGCACCTGGGCCGTCCGGCCCTCACCTCCACCCAGCGCCGGCCCGTCCATCCCTATCCTCTTTAGCGCGGTGCCACCTAGCGGCCCTCGGGGGAAGCGGCGGCGCGACCTCGTCCTTGCCAGCAAGTTGGGTCCCAAGTTCCTCTGGTTCCTCCTCGGGCCTCTGTGTCCCCAGGGGAGAGAAGGGAGGAGCCACCCCACCTCACCCAGAGGATCAGGCGGTGACACTTAAGGGGCAGAAGGGGTGGAGGCAGAGGCTGGAGCGAAGCCGGCTTTGTCCTTGACACTGGTCCCCGCTCTTTGCCTCTAGCTCAGCCCAAGGAGGAAGCAAGAGAAGGTAGAAGCCCAGAAGGCAGGCAGGAAGAAACACCGGAGGTGTCTGTGGCATGGTCCAAGGGCCTAGGATTGCGCGGGAACCCATTACTCCCGGAACCTCAGTGGGAGGCAAGGCCGTGCACGCCTGCGTTGTGATGTTGGGGGCATTAGCATGGTGGTGGCATCTGTGTGTCTGTGTGAGTGTGCGTCTGTGTGTGTGCGTATGGGAAGGAGCCTGCCCTTCGTCCCCTGCATGCCTTCCTGGGGCAGCTCAAGCCCTCCTATGTCCCCAGCAAACTGCTCCCAGGTGGGGCCGCTTCTGTCCCCACCCCAGCCCCAGCCCACAGTTCCACTGTCCTCATGACTCAGCTTGTGGCCGCTGGGGGAAATCCCTCCTTAAAGCTGGACCCGGGGGGCCCCCCGGCTTCAGCCTCAGTCTGAGAGCCTGTCTTTAGGCAGAAAATCTGAAGCCATAGAGCAGCCGTGTGGCGTGTGCCTTAAAAAGCCAGGTGCACGAGGACGAGGATGTTTCTTCTGCTGTGTCCGGGGCCTGGAAGAGTCCAGAACCTGACGCTCCAGACCCCGAAGGAGGAGGACTGGAGACCCGTTGCTCCCCGAGCACTCCACTCTGGGAGCCTCTGTTTGCCGGAGAGGAGGGGACACGTCAGCACATGGAACAGGAGTGGCGGAGGGAACGGGAGGACGGCGGCCACGAATGTGTCCAGCATTGTTTGTCCTTTCGTACGTGATGCCCTTCCCAGGAGTGATCAGGCCACAGATGTCCACGGTGGAGGGGGAGGGGGCTCCCACTGGCTGAGCCCCTAGTGTGGGTATCTCCTTACAGAAGGAGGGACTGAACCTTGGGGAGGAAAACTCCATGCCCAAGGTCCCCCTGCTTTTAAGTGACAGAGGGAGGATCCGAGCTGGCTTGACCCCAGGGCCATGTAGATTCCTAAAGCTGGAGGGCCAACCAATATCAAGGGCGTGGTGGGGCCTGGTGGGGCCTGGGTGTGCCTCAGAGTGGCCCCAGCTGGTGTCTGCTGCCCAGGCACCCGGCCGCTGCTCCCTGACGGTGGGGTCATGCGTGGACAACTGTTCTGTGCTTGGGCATTTGGCTCTTGGTTTTGGCCGGATTCTGGAAGTGGGGTCTTGCCCCTCTGAGCCCTGTTCTCCCACCCGCCATGATGTGTCCGCCCACAGGGAGAGACTTTCTTGGAGCCTATCCAGGGACAGGAATCTCTGTCCTTTGCTCTGGTAACAGCTCCCAGTTTCCCCCAGGGAGGCAAGAGGCCCTCCTGGAAACCAGCAAACTTGTTTTTCCCCCACCCATCCCGCTTCCCGGCGGTTCCCTCTCTAACTTCCTCCTCCTTTCGCACCCCAAGGGCTGGGACTGGCTCCTAGGATCCTCGCTCTCTTCCCCTAAGAGACTGGCTAGCTCCTCCCCCAGGGCCCCAGGGAGACCCACAGTGCGGGCCTAACAGAGGCCACACGGAGTCCTGAACTGGTTGGAGAGGGGAGGACTTCGCTTCTACTTTCTTATCTGGGAGGAGGGCGTCAGCTCCAGAAAACTCTGACCACCAGTATCTTTGTGGTGGGGGCTTGGCCTGTGGGACTGCAGCTCCTGTCCTGGGCCTCCTGTTCTTCCGGGCTGCCCCTGGGCTCTGGCCAGCCTCTCAGACCCCCGTGCTCTTTCTCAGCTTCCCCTCCAGTAAGATAGGTTTAGAGAGAGGAACAAGTGCTGTGCTGGGGCTTCCTTCCACCCGCTCTGCTCTGGCTCTCCATCAGGCCCCCTTGGACCCCATTCTTGCAGCTCCCAGTCCTTGGTCAAGTGAATTCCCTGCTGGGGCCTCCCATTAACCAGATTTGAAAAACCGAGACCAGTAGTATTACTGTCAAAAGACAGGTAGGGAGATTGAGGCTTAGGGAAGAAATTGATCTACCTGAGGTAGCACGCAAGTTGGGCCGGAACCCAGAACGCTGGGCCATGTTCCCTCCCTTGCTGGGGATGACTGGGTGAGGGGTCCTAGGAAATAGCTCTCTTCCTTGTCCCAATCAACCCCTCCAAATAGTTTTAGTTTTCTCAAGTGTGAGCATATATATTTTTAAAAACAACACAGAAGTTTACTTCTTGCACACAAGCAGTCCAGGGCTTATCAGGAAGCTCCTCAGTGTTGTAGGAACATTGTCCTCTCATCCCACTGGACTGCCTTGCTCAAAGGCGACTTCCATCTTTGAGTCCAAAAAGGCTGCCACAGCTCCTGCCATCATTTCTACACCCCCAGCCGGTGTGGCAAGGAGGAAAGAAGAGGGGGGGAATGCTGAAGCCTTTCTTTTTTCTTCTTCTTTTTTTTTTTTTTAATTTAAAAAGTTGGGTTAAAATACTCATAACATAAAATTTACCACCTTAACATTTGGATTGTATAGTTCAGTACTGTTAGGTACATTCATATTATTGTGCGACCAGATGATGAAGGTATTTTCTGGAAGAAGTTGGGGCTCCAAGAGGGTGTCTTTCTCAAAGTCACATAGTGTATAAGTGGGTCTTTTGACTGCCTTACGGCCTGCCTTGGGGGCTTTGGTGAAGTGGGTGCAACTTATCATTAGGGCGGTGGCCATGTGAGGAGTCTTGGACGTAGAGTGGGGTCCCAGAGAGATGAGGAAGGCCATCTGGGGCCTCCACCCATGGGATGCTGGGCCGGGAGTTTCCACCCAGAGCTCACAGGGCTTACATGAGCACCCCACCGACCCCTCTCTCTGCCCCCCAGAAGCTTTAAGATGCTGGGAAAAGAGGAACGTCTTAGGAATGAAGTACTCTAGCTGGATTTTCCCCACGATTGGTTTGCAGAGCTTACCACTGAATGATCTACTGAGTGGCCCAGGCCAGAGTGTCGTTGTGGCATTCCAAGTGTGCATGCGTGTGTGTGTGTGTGTGTGTGTGTGTGTGTGTGCGCGCGCACTCGTCCATGCCTGGTGTGAGCGCAGAGGCACATGTTTCTGTGCACACACACATGCGTGCACACCCCACACGTTCAGAAGGGCCACCAGCAGCTCGGGACCCCGCGGGCTCTGTGGCGGCCCGGCCCCGCCTCTCCGAGGAGGGACCCTGGGGCCCACGGCAGGGAGCGGGGAGGGCGGCTGCCAGCTGGGCCCGGCGAGGAGTTGTGTCTGGGGTGGTGTGTTGGAACTGGCAGCCTGGCATGTGAGTCACCAGCCAAATTAACTCAAGTTTCCTTTGGGGAAAAATGTAATCAGTTATTGCACTCTGTTCCATTTTAGCAAATTAACTCGTCCAGTTTTTTATTTCTATTTTTTTTAATGTGTCGGTTGGGTGGGTACAGAGGGGGTGGCGGAGGCCAGGGCCGGAGCCGAGCAGCTGCTCTGACATGGCCCCGGGCACTGCTGAGAACAGACTTTGAGAGAAGTGGGGTCCCGGCTCGAGCAGGGGGGCGCGGGGACCGCTGCTCCTGGAGGCTGACGCGGCCTCGGCTCCTGCTGGGACCTGGGGGAGGAAATGCCTGTTTGAGGAAGAACTTCGCTACCCCTGAGCATGTTTCCTGGACACGTTTTCTGGGCCCATCAACTGGAGGAGTGTAAGGGCCCCCCATCCTGGCCCAGGCCTTCCCAGCTTAGGTCCTGCTGTCTCTGCAGAGCTTCCAGACTGTTCCCAGCCCATGGACACTCCCCCACCCTCCTCCCACCTCCTATTGCCCAGTACCATGATATGCTGTCCCGGTTGCCAGATTGGTGTCCAGTGTGGGCACGGAAAAACATCCCGGCGTGCGTGGGATGTCGGGTGGGGTGGGCACTCCGAGCAGGGCGCAAAGGTGAGGTCTACGCCCAGCCAGGTCCCTGGCCTGGGGTCTGGTCTGCGGGGAGGTGGCCGCAGGCAAGACCTAGGGTCGGCATCGGGCCAGAGGAGCTGTGGATCTTGCAGTACGAGTCCCTCTGCCTGGAGCCTGCATGACAAAGAGTCACGGCTCAGAATGGGGAGCCCCCGGCCCCAGCCTTGGCTGGGGACCGCATGGCGGTGCCCTGGGACGCAGGGTCTACTTTCTGGCCATGAGGAAGGGGCTCTTGTGCAGGTCGGTGGTCTTGGAGAAAGCATCGTGGCGGGGCCATCGGTACCAGAGAAAGCCAGGGACTCCCAGGGGACACTCCCGGGTGCTTCCCAGTTCTGGGCGAGGTTAGGAGGACGGAGGACCTAGATCAGCAGGATTGAGAGTCAGGGAGATTGACTTACTACAGGGAACCGGCTGGGGAGGCCCGGGAAACGCTGGACATAAGAATCCCAAGGGTGAGGGGCGCCTGGGTGGCTCAGTCATTAAGCATCTGCCTTCGACTCAGGGCGTGATCCTGGGGTCCTGGGATTGGGCTCCCTGCTCAGCGGGGGGCCTGCTCCTCCCTCTGCTGCTCCCCCTGCTCGCTTTCACTCTCGCTCAAATAAATAAATAAAATCTTAAAAAAAAAAAAAAAAGAATCCCAGGGGTTCTTTGAGCTGTCTGCTTGCAGCATTTCAGTGGTCCTCCCAATGAGCTTACGGTGTGGGTACGGCTTCTACGCCCATGTAAAGCTGAGCAAACTGAGGCTTACAGGGCAGCAAGGCCACCCCGAGGCCCTACACAGGCCACCTGTTGTAGCCCATGGCCGTGCCTTGTCCCTCTGTGGCTTCCTGGGGGCTCCACCCCTCATACAGCTGTGAGCCCTGGGGCTGGGCAAGAGCCTCAGAACTTTGGGACCCTTTTGTCCCATGACACAGGCCAGGCAGCTGCAAAGTGGCCCATAGAGACCTAGATCTTGTCTGACGGGGTGCTGGAGGCCAACAGCTGGGGTGCGGTGAGGGGCAGCCGGTGTGGGCATTCACCGCCCCAGGAGACGGCCTCACAGCCCACACTGTCCCGAGGGGGCTCATGGCAATGCTGTTTGGGTGACTTGGTGGGGTGCTGGGCTCCCTCTGTGCCTAGGAGGCGCCCCAACTTCCTGAGCGGGCAGACTGGGGAAGGAGAAGGAGCGGGGATCCCTGCCGCAAGCTGTGGTCCAGGCTCCATTCAAGCAGTGTTGGGTGTGTCCGGAAAGTCTGGCTGCTGCTGTCACCACGGTGCGACAGTGGGGCAGGAACAGAGGTGCCCACCGTGGGAGCCAGTCTCGCCTTGTTTGTCACCAAGCCATTCGTGGGTGGCATCCGATGATGCCATCAGAATGACCTTGGGAGCACCTTGTCCGAGGGCTCCCTGGGGGTGTCTCAGACATGTGGCAGGGGACACTTGTCAGCGGTCACAGTGCTGGGAGGGAGGACCAGCACTTGGCGGGCAGGGATGCCCGAGGCTCTCTAACATCTCATGGGCCCCGCAGCCCCGCTCTGTGAACAACAGTTCCCACATCCCACACATGCTGCCGATGTCCCACCAGACGTTCCTATGGGTGAAAAACTTGTTTAAAATGGCCTGAACCCTCCCCCACAAAATAAAATAAAATACAATAAAATAAAATAAAACAAAAAAGAAAACCCCAAAATTTAAAAATTAAAAAAATGTTTTAAAATGGTCTGAGCCTAGAACTAGACTCTGTTTTACATATTAATAAACAGCTTTTTTTTTTTTTTTTGGCATAGTCTTAACAAAAATGGAATCTCCAAGGCGGGCAGCTCTAGCAGACAGTGAGGAGAGACTGTCTTTTGTTCTGTCTCGGAATCTTACCAAGAGCGTCCACGGTTCCAGAAACGTCTTTCCCCAGACGCAGGGCTGCTCGAGGTACTTGAGGGTCTGGTGTCGCGGCCCGGTGCTAGGCTGCGTTTGGACGTGTCACATTCGTGGTGAGTAGATAACCAGGTGTCACAATCCCCAGTTCTCCTCCTTCGCTTCGACCTCCAGGGAACACATGCCGAAACATTTAACACAAAATGTGGTTTGATGATATATCACGTTCCTTTCATTTCTCTTTGATATCACAGGCGAAGACACCATTTTATCGATTTTAAAAATTATATCTGTGAATAGGTCGTATTGTCAGTTCACGTCATTTCTGGAGAGAGAGGGAGGGGCCCGCAAGCATCTGTTATGGGGCAGAAATCCTGGCTTCTCCATTTCATGGATGGGGAAACTGAGTCCAGGACGGCCCCGTGACCTGCTGGCTGGGGCCCCAGGAATGAGCCGGACAGAACAGGACTGCGGGTCTCCCCGCAGGTCCGGGGCTCTTCCTCCTTCCTCAACGGCCCGTGGCCACCCCCCTCCTTGGCCTGTTTTCTCATGACAAGCCCTGCTCCCTATTATAAAGGGGGAATGAAAGATTTCTTACACATCTACTTTCGTCATGTCATGGAAACTTCCTGAAAAGCCAGCGAGGCCCTGGGCTGTGCGGACCCAGCAGTCTGCCAGTGCCCGGGACCTCCCCCGGATGTGCCCTCCGCTCACTCAGGCCGTGCTCCCTCCGGGCCGGGCTGGAGCTGGGGGACCAGACGACCTCCTGTGACCTCATCTGGCCCACGCTCTTTTCTCCCTTTCTAGATTGTTTTTGCAATCACCAAGTGAATCTGAGTGAGACTCTCTATTCTTTCGACGACTACCTTTCAACTCAAGTTATGGTTTTATAAATAATATATATGGCAAGTCGGTGCTGGGGAGAGGACGTTCATACGGCTCTGAAATATTTATGGCCTGGAGTGTCTGCTTACTTTTCTTCGGAGTCATTTTTTTAGCACGGCGTGCCAGAAAGCGCGACAGCCCAGGACATCTTCAGGGGGCGGGGGCGCGGATGGCCCTTCCAGCGGGGCTGCGGGGCCTATCCATCCTGGGGCCGACAGGGGAGGTGGCAGCTTGGCCCGGGAGCGCTCCCGAGCCCAGACCTCCTAAATTATCTCAGGGAAGGCTCCGCTCCGGTGACAAGAATCCGCGCCACTGCCTTCGAAACAGACGTTGCTTTCCAGCGTGCGGTTTGAATTATAACAGACACTACCTCCGGCTTATTTGGATACGCCCTTGAGTCCTAGGGCCTCTGCTGGGAGGTGTGCCCTCTCGCCCTCATTTTACAGGCGGGGAAACTGAGGCTCATCCAGGTTAAGGGCTTTCTCAAGGTCAATGCCATCATCAAGAAGGAGCCTGGATTTTCACCCAGCCTGGCTGACTTCTTAGCTCAATCTTTTCCACTTATACCAAGCGGCAGCCCGGGCTCATGGCTCTGCGGCAGCTCGGGGCCAGCGAATGGACTGCAGATCACTTTCCGCGACTGCACACGTCTGTCTGCAATGGTTTGAAATGCTAGGGGTGGGCCTTGGATCTGGGAATGGCAACCTACACTGCACATCCGGGCTTGAATCCCAATCCTAAGGCAATGGATGCATTCTTGCATATGCTAAAGTGGGGCAGATGGTGCTGGAAAGACCCACAGAGTCATCTTGTCCAATTTCCCATGTTTCAGGTGGGAGATGAAGAGCCTGGCAGGGGTAGGGATCTGCCCAAGGCTACAGAGACCACTGGAGTCCATGAGTCACAGCGGTGGCTCTTGGAGTCCAGTCATCTGGTCAACCTCGTCTCCCTCCCGTTACCTTTCTTCTTCCACGGGAAAACTGACACTTGGAGGGGGGAGAAGCTTGATCAGCCTCACGCAGCAGATGAATATAGAGCTGTGTATGTCCTGGCTCTGGCTGAAAATCCTCAAGTGAGTTAAATAATTTTGAGACTGTGCTTGAGGGAAAAAAAATTCCAGGGCGTTTCTCAACCAGCTGGACCATGGAGTGGGCTGTAGTTAATACATTGTAGATATTTAATCAGTGATCGGACTGAGTAGTGAGGCCAGAAAGATCTCACACTGTTTCTCTACCTGGAAGGACAATTTCCTGTAGGAAAAAGACACTTTTTTCCTGATAGTGGGCGACTCCAGGCACCCCAAGGGCAGGGCGGGCGCTCTGTCATAACTGGGGCAAGCAACAGAGCCCAGTTGTGAAATCAATCAAGGATGACATTTCTGAGAAAGTCCAGCTCAGCCCTGAGCCACGGGGAACCGTTGGGCTTTTCTGCCTTTGGCCTGGTTCTCCCTCGCTGCCCCTGCCATCGGAAACCCCACTGTGGTAGCTAGTCTTCAAAGACGGCCCCCACAGCACGCCCCCCTCCTGGTGTTCATGCCCTCCTATAACCCTCTCCCCAGAATACGGGCTGGCCCTGTAATAGAATGTACTGGACATGAACGAGTGACTTCCAAGGCCACATCAGAAGATCCTTCTCTGAGATGAGCCCCCCATACCACCTAAGAAGCCTCCATTGAGAGCTTGTGCAGATACGGTGGAAAGCCAGGGCCTGTGGAAGGAGAGTCTCGCTGACCATCCCTCACCTGGAGTCAGGCTGATACCTCACCCCTGCCCTTGGTTTCTGGCCATCACCCAAAACGTGTGGCCAGGAGGCCCCAGAGTGTCCCTGGGGGCCTGCCACGGGAAGGAGCAGGGCTGTGCGAACAGCTAACTGGTCGGTACAAGATGAGCACAAAAATAGAGCAAGTCTAGACACTGGCATCGAACTTTGACATCGTCATGACGGCCAAGCTTTGATCCGTGCGCTTGTCTCTTTGAATGGGAACTAGACAGTATACAGTACACTTGCCAACTTGTGCGGTGTGTCACCTTTGACCTGAACAGCATTCCGGTCGTGTGCAGAGGGACCACATACAATGATGGACATCTAGCTTCAGAAGCGGGGTTTGAGCAGGTATGTACCCTCATGCATCCCCTTTGTGAGGACACAACCCTTGGGGAAATACATGCCCTTGGTAAGTGCAGTGGGGGCTGGTTCTCAGGCCCCATGCTCACTCCCCTGATACCTCAGCTGGCTGTATTTGTGCAGTGGACAGAGTATACAACTGTTCATGGTAAATAAAAGTGAAAGCTTGCCCCCATACTGAAGGCTCGAGCAGCCTGACCTGTTTTTATTTGAAGCCAGACCTTTGGAGGCTTGGGGCTTGTCTTACAAGAGAAACTTGACTTCCTGTCTCACAAGGAAAAGAGCTGAAGGATCCAAGGACTTTGCATATCTTTTTGTAAGACGAGCTGGTGACACGAGACTGAGATCAATGCCTTGATTTTCACTTAAATGCCTAAGACCTCAAGTAGCAAATTCACTTGGTCCAAGGTTTTTTGAGACACCTGAGGAAGAGTCAGAAAACTCCATGGACCCCAAGTACTAATACTTCCAGACCCAGGAGCTAGCTAGCTGCCCCTGGGGGCTGTTTGGGAGGAAATACCAGGTCTGGGATGGGTCATTTCAGTACCTGGTTATCCACAGTATAGCTCTGGAGTCTGGGTTTGATGGTGTGGTTATGTCAGAATTAATTAAATCTTGGCACAGAGCTCAGGCCAGCCCACCTCTCCCAGGGGGTACCCTAATAGCCAGGGTCCAAGTCTTGGACTGGAGGGAGCACTTCCTGGAGGGATTCCTTCATTGTCAGGCATGGGGACCCGCAGGGAGGAGCTGCCCCTGGCTCCTTGAAGGCTTTTGATCCCTTGGTGAGGGTTACATTTTTACATGTGTATTTTATTTAAATCAATTAGCGTAAAAACACTCATTTACGAACTCCGTTACGAACTCATTACGAACACCATTACGAAGCATCTATGATAGCTACATGTTTGGGCTCTTGTTATTCCAAACCGTCACTGGTCAGTAAGGAGGGCAGAAGAATGCCCCTTCCACTCCCAAACCACAACCCCCCCCCCCAAAGCTGTCTACTCTCAGAGCCCTGGATCGGGTGACTAGGTTACCGAACGTGGCAAGAGAGACTCGAGATCATGGAGGAAATTAAGGTCACAGATCAGCTGATGTTAAGAATTACCTGACATTTTCCAGGTGGACCCAATGTCGTCACAGGGCCCTTTAAGGCAGAAGAGGAGGTCGGGGTTACTGATTGGAAGATGCTACTGGCTGGCTTTGGAGATGGAGGAGGACCACGGAGGGAGGCAGAAGTCACAGACGGAGGAAGAGTTAGGTGGACGTGGACCAGATTCTCCCCAAAAGCCTCCGGAGGGGAAACACAGCCGTGCTAACTCCTTGAGTTTAGTGCAGTGAGACCCGTGTCAGATCTCTGATTCCAGAGATAATCGATACGTGTTGTTTGAAGCTACCACAATTGTAGTAACTTGTTACAGCAGCCATAGAAAACTAATCCAATGGGGCCCAGAGAGACTTGGTAACTTGCTCAAGAGGGCACAGTATTAAGGGCTTTCCCAGATCAGCCTCATTCCAGAGCCCTTGCTCGTCTCTGCTCCACACTGCCCCCTGCAGGCACCTGCGGGCACCTGCGGTGGCCTCAATATGGGGGCGGGAGGGGGGAGGGCGCGATGAGAGAGACACAAAGCGGGGAGGGACCAGGGACCCTGCTGGCCATAGATGGGCCTCCCCTTCTGGCCATAACTCTGAGCAAAACTCTCCTTGGGTCTCCGGATCCCTCGCCCATTGGCACCAAGCAAAAAGGGTTCATTTGCCGGGCCCCTCTCGGAGCCCTGGGCTGGGTGCATACCTCCCGGGGAGGGGGGTAGGGTAGGGCAGGGCTGTCTCTTGGACAGAAGATGCTCCTTGGGAGTAGGTAAGATGCAGGTCTGAATCCCCATTGCGCCAATTGGGCAATGTACTTCTTGAACTTCACCTTCCTTATGAGGAATAAGGGGGTGATTGCGTCCGCTTGACTTCGGGGTCTTGGAACGGGATCCTGCTGCCCCACGTGTGCCATTTTCTTCCTCGTGAATTTGTAACCACTGCCCAGTACCGCTTAACCTCATCCCTGCTGCCCGCCAGCCCCGGGCAGAATGCTCCTCTCTAACTCCCACCGAATCTTATGGATCTGGCTACTTCCCAAGGCCAGCGGGGTCCAGGAGCCCAGGACGAGTGCTCTCTCCCCGCGGTAGGGTTCACGGCTGGGACCTGCACGTGTTCATCATCGTCACCTTCCTGGGGAGGAGGGGAGCCCTTTCCTGGCCATCCTCCTGCCTCAGCATTCACCCCTGCCCCACCCCAGACACCTCATGTCCTTTTTCCCTGCTTGGTGCCTACTGCCGTCTAACCTATTGCATATTTATTTTACTTCTGTATCTTGCCTATTTTGTGCCTCCCCCACCCAATAGCATTTTCACTCCATGAGGATGGGGACTTGGTGAATCTTCTTCACCGAGGTGTCCCCGGCACCAAACGCAGTGCCTGGTACAAGGGGGGTACTCAAAGCACATTTGTTGAGTGAGTGAGCGATGGCGTGAATGACTTCTCTGAACTCGATTCTCCCTGTGAGGCATCACCGAGGCCCGGGGACTTCGGGGACTGATTTTCTCACAAAGCCAGCACCGAGCGTGGGGGGTGGGGGGTCTTTTAGGAGGCTGGCTGAGACAGCTATGAGCTGAGCCCTCGAAATGAGCTTGACACAGCCAGCCTCAGAGGCGAAAAGGACACTGAAGGAGTCCTTGGCCTCCTGAGTTCAGCTGGGGGTACCTAAGGTTATTTTTAGCCGGAGTGGACTGTATTGTCCATTCCGAAGGAGCAGAGAACCAGAAACGTGGGCTGGTTAAAGAGCTTGGGTAATGAGCAGGAGTGTGGGGAGGACCTGGGGTCTCTGGGGTGGATGGGGGATGGGCAGTGAAGGGAGCAGGAGCCGGAATCCCAAAGGACAGGGCGGCTCTAGAAGGTCAGGCCCCCAGAAAGCAGGCTCTGGATGGAGACTTGTGTGCGGGACGGTTGACTGGATGCTCCTGGGATCAGTACCTGAGAGGGAAGGACAGCAGCGGGGGGCCAGAGGGAGAGCTGGTCTCACAGCCAGACCTCCGCCGACCTCAGGGCGGGGGCTGGGTCTTCAGAGACCCACACTCAGCCGTCAGGGGCGCAGGGTTGCCCCAGGAAGGGGTCTGGCCTGGGTGGTGGGGGAGCTCTCTTGCTGGCTTTGCTGCCTGCCTGCTGTGTGGCCTCGGGAGCTCTTCCACCCACTCTGATCTCCAGCTTCCTCACTTGCACAGCGGCAGCTCGGGTGCTGGGGAGCATCAGGGGAGATGCGGGTGTAAAAGAGCGTGGCCCCCTGCAGACAAGGTCAGCAGGAGGCCTCCACCGGCCAGTGGTGTATGCAGGAGCCAGACCTCCCTCGTTGGTCCAGCCTGTTGTTGACGGTTGCACCTCTGGGGAGTGGAGAACCTGCCTCCTTCCTTGGAGACGTCGCGGGGGTGCAGGGGTGGCCCCCAGGCTGGGGGACGCTGGGCCACATCGCTCCACTGTAAAGTCCACTGTGGGGCTCATGGCTGAGGGCAAGTGTGTAAATATAGAGCCATGAGCTTCATCAAGGCAAAGCCCGGGAAACCCAGCCCCAGGTCCCCCCAAAGCCCGCACAGCAAATCCAGGACTGGTAAAAACAGCAATTATGAGCTGTGTTATTAAAGACTGTAGGATTTTAATTAACAATGGAATTACCGGGCCAGGAAAGGGATAATGATGGATTGCTGGAAGGCAGTTGGGGCTGGCCGATGTTACAGACTCTCTCGGCCCCTGCTAGGCCCCGGGGAACTGGTGCCCCCCCCCCCCCGCCACCTCCCCTCCCCCAGGCTCTCTGGTCGCTAATGAGGAGCATTTGCGGAGAGCTCAGAGCCAGGCTGGTCAGAGAGGGCAACAGTGAGCTCCTAGGGGATAGTGTCTGCCCCAGGGCTCCAAGGCCAGAGTGTGGGGAGATGATGGGCTCAGATAGGGGTGTTTGCAGGCAGGGCCAGGATGGGGAGCCCCTCAGAACCCAGGGACCACCAGCCACAATCTGTTAAGAAGGAAACTGTTCTCCCCACTTGGGTCTGCGACTAGCCCCCCAGCATCTCCCGGGTCTCCTATGTAGCCCGTACCCAGGTCCTTGCACTTGAAAGTTGACGCAGACCTGGAGATTCTCAGCACGTTGAAGTTTCAAAACCAGTGAATTTAAGGCCTTTGGTTTTCAAACCTTTTGGTTTGTTCGTTTCCTGCCTCCACAACCCTTGTTTCAAAGGGAATCTTACCAGGAAGGCACATGAACCCAATAGAGGGCTCTGTCAAGGCCGGGGCTGGGGGTGTGGGGGTCTAAAAACCAACCCCCTTTCCCAAACAGTCTCTAGGGCTGCTTCAGACAAATGTAATTTTTTTTAATTTTAATTTTAACTTATTTATTTTTCGAAAGAGCGTGCACGTGCACAAGTGGGGGGAGGAACAGAGGGAGAAGCAAACCCCCCTGCGGAGCAGAGAGCCAGATGTGGGACTCTATCGGGGGATCCTGGGATCATGACCTGAGCCAAAGGCAGCCGCTTGCTTGACCGAGCCACCCAGGGCCCCAGAGACAAATGCAGTTTCTTCTCGGTCTCCAGCACCTTCCCCTTCTCTAGCAGCCCCCGGACAATTCAGAGGGTGATCTGAGGCCTTCGGGACTGCACTGGGCAAGGCAGGAGCTGAATTCCTGAAGATTTGGATGCAGGAAGGACAGACTGAAGAGAGTTTTGTGGTTGACGCCTGGGATAATGAGGGCGGGCTCTGGAGGCAGAGGGCACGGGCCCAGTTCTGCGGCGGATTCATACCATGGGATATTGGGCAAGTTACATTTGGTGTGCCTCAGTCTCCTCAGCTGTGAAATGGGTGTGAGGCAGGACTCTGAAACTCTCTTCAAAAGGCAATGCAACAACCCCCTGCCCAATGTCACCGTATGGAATGTTCTGGAATTCATGTGCAAGAATTCACATGGGCCAACCCCTTAGAACGGGTCTTGTTGGTAGTAACGGGTCAGGAAACGTGTCCTGTGACTGCCCTAGAGGTTGGTTGTCCTCCCAGGACAGACCCGCTCAGGCTCATTTCACAGAGCACACAGACCTCTTGGCCAGAGGCTACTGGGGGGCCCGGAGAGGAGCCTCCAGCTGGAGGTAGCCACTGGCACTTCAGTCTTGCCTCTGACACCTCCCACCACGTGACCTCCAGCAAGACACTTGCTCCTCTGAACCCATTTCTGGAGGGATGAGATGAGACGACATGCGCCAGATCTCACGGGCCATCCCCCTTCTGCATCATCTGGTCTTCCCATCCCATCAGCTTTTGCGACAACCGGCCTCTCTCTGCCTAGAAGCACACGGTCTGCTTGTCCCCCGGGACCCTGTACCCTTCTCAGCGGCTCCCGGATGGGCAGCACAGACAGGCTCTCCCTGGGCGCCTCGGTGTTGTCTGGGTGGACAGCCTATCCTTTGAGCTCCTCCTGGGTAAATGGGGTGGACAGATGGCTCCCTTCGTTTCTGTGGCCAAGTCTTTTTTTTTTTTTTTAAGATTTTATTTATTTATTGGTTAGAGAGAGAGAGAGAGAGAGAGCGAGCACAGGCAGACAGAGTGGCAGGCAGAAACAGAGGGAGAAGCAGGCTCCCTGCCGAGCAGAGAGCCGGATGTGGGACTCGATCCCAGGACGCTGGAATCCTGACCTGAGCTGAAGGCAGCCGCTTAACCAACTGAGCCACCCAGGCGTCCCTCTGTGGCCAAGTCTTAACCTTTGCACAATCTTTGGAGGTCTGGATCTGACATTGGATTGTCTCTTTAGTTCAGCACTGACCATCCTGCTGCCAGGCATCCCCTCTGCGATGGACTCATCATCAATGTTCAGTCAGAGTTTAAGAAATGACCAACGAGAGAAGTGGAACGGGGTCAGACAGTCCCTGGGACATTGACTGGTGACACAAACTTCCGTCCTGTGGGAGTGACTGGAAATGGTGCGTGGAACCAGGCTGTCCCTGCCCTGTGGGCTCAAGACTGTTACAAGGATGCGAGAAGCAGCAACCCCTTCCTTGTTTGCAGAGCCCTTGTCCATGGTCCCATGTGGTTCTTTGAACTCTTCTAGATGAAGATCCTGAAACACAGAGACGGACACCATTTTGCTCAAGCACAGTCACTCCCCGATAGGCACTTAAAGAACCAGGCAAATAATGATTGAGTCCATTTTGTGGCAGAGAATAAAAGAAGATTCTATACTGTCAGGCTTCCTTATTTGTGGATGCCATATTTATGAATTCAGCTCACTGAAATGGATCTGTAACCCGTGCTCATGGTGCTTTCCCTGCCATCCGTGGGTATTTGCACCATGGTGGAACATTTTATTTGCCCAGCGCACCTGTTCCCTGCAAAGGTCGAGCAAGGACATATTTGCTTTCTTGTTTCAGCTCTCGTCCTGAGATCCCTGCGGGCTGGAGACCGCGGGAGCCATGCAGGGTAGCACAAGTTCCAGCCCTGGGACTGATTGCTTGGGTTTGAATCTCAAGTCTGGCACCTGCCAGCTGGGGAACCCCAGGCAAGCCACTTAACACTTCTGGACTTAATTTCATCCTTTTTAAAAAAAATTAATTTGTTTATTTGGCGGGAGAGAAGGAGAAGGAGAGAGTCTTAAGCAGGCTCTGTGCTGAGCCTGGAGCCCCATTTGGGGCTCAGTCTCACAACCCTGAGATCACAACTTGAGCCGAAAACAAGAGTTGGTCGTCCAACCGACTATACCACCCAGGCATCCCTCACTTCATTTTTTAAAAATAAAAAATAGAACCTTCTGGGGCACCTGGGTGGCTCAGTTCGTTAAGCGTCTGCCTTTGGCTCCCTGCTCAGTGGGGAGCCTGCTTTTCCTTCCCCTTCTGCCCCTCCCACCCTGCTCGTGCTCTCTCTGTCTCAAATAAATACTCAAATAAATAAATAAAATATTTTTTTTAAAAAATATTTTATTTATTTGACAGAGAGAGAAGCAGCCAGAGAGGAGACACAAGCAGGGAGAGTGGAAGAGAGAGAAGCAGGCTTCCCGTAAAGCCAGGAGCCCGATGTGGGGCTCGATGCCAGGACCCTGGGATCATGACTTCAGCTGAAGGCAGACACCTAATGACTGAGCCACCCAGGTGCCCCAAATAAAACCTGAAAAAAAAAAAAAAGAACCTTTCAAATTGATCACCAATCACTAAAATGTAAATGGTCTTAAACTTTCTAGTTACAAGACAAAGAGTGTCAAAGAACATTAAAATAGAATCCAACCATATGCTATTTATAAGGGATACAGAAAAAAATATAAGGACATGGAAAGATTGAAAATCAAAGGATGGAATGATATGTTCTAAGAAAATGAAAAAAAGAAAAATGGGGTAGCTGTATTAATGTCAGAAAAAAAAAAAAAAGACTTCAATTCAGGCCAAAAGCATTACCAGAGATTAAGAGGGCAAAGAAGAAATAAAAGAGATTTACTTCAACAGGAAGATAGACAATTCGCATCTTTTATATATTAATCACACAGCCTTAAATGTTTAAAGCAAGAATTGACAGATATAAAAGGAAATGCGAAAGTCCAATGTTAGAATGGGACTGATTACAATAACTTATAAATCAAGTGGATAAAAATAACACAGTACTTAAAAGATTTAATAGTAAATATCACAGACTTGATCAAGCAGATATACAGAAAACATTGTACTCAGCAACAGGAGAATATTTATTTTTTTCCAAGGGCCAGAAACGTTTATGAAAAATGATCACGTTCGTTCATAAAGCCAGCCTCCGCAACTTTCAAAGGATGTGTATCTGAAGACCATATTTTAGGACCACAGTGAAATCAATTTAGAAATCGATGGTAGATCGATAACTGAAAAGACAGTCTACATTTGGAAATTTAAACAGAAAAACCTCTCAATCCCCAAGTCAATCGAAAAATATCCATATTCACCGGGTAGAATACCACTGAGAATAAAAACAAATTAAATACAGCTACACATATCAATGGAAATGAACCTCCAAGAGATAGTTAGCAAAAGAAGAAAGTCGCAGAGAAATGTATGCAGTTTGCGTCCATTTATCTTAAGGTCACAGACAAGCAGAGGAAACAATGTGTCATTTAGGGATACGAATGTGGGTGGCTTGAAGGAAAAGCAAGGGAATAATTAACCTGAAATTTGGAACAATGTATTTCACAATAAGCATCATTTTACAAAGAGCCTCAGACCAGGGACCCTCTCCTTCATCCGGCGGGAAGGGTGGCCCAGCTCACGGCCATAAAGAGCTGCTTTCTGAAAAGATGCCATCAGGACAGGCACAAAACTTGGCTCTTAGTTCATTAGTGGGAAAACATTTTTTTTGGTCCTGTTGAATTTGGTCTTTTTTTTTTTTTTTCCCCCAGATGGTATTCATTTCAGGAGACAGCCTGAGCCTCATCACTGTCTCTCATTTGCTGAAACAAATCCCTCGCAAATAAAGGCATGTTTCCATCTTGAGCTGCTGTGGTCCCATCTCCTCTCTTGCTTTGGGCCCCGTTTTGCTCTCCCCTCCCTCCCTTGCTCTGCTTCTGCTTGTCCTTCTCGTAGAGTTTCAGCACTGGGGGAGATGCTCATCCCACGCAGGAGTCCTGGGTGAAGCTGTGGTCTCTGCTTGCTTACACACCTCCCTTGACAGGGAACTCACTCCTCCAAGCGGACTTATCCGAACCCAAGTCCGACCGCCTTGGGCATCCACCCATTGCCTATGGCTCAGCCACGGGGGGTCCACCGGCAGCCCTGTTCTCCCTCCTCCCACGCCAAGTCTTCTCCTCCTGGGGAGATGTATTTAGTTTCTCCATTCATTCCCTGCATCGCTGCTGACCTGTCAGAACAGCAAACCCGCTCCCACCTAAGCCCATACCGGTGTGGGGCACTATGAGGCGAGGGGAGTGTTGCTTCGGACTTCCGTCAGAATTGGGGTGGGTGAGGACGTGAGATGAGGTAGACCGGCAGGTAGGCAGGGCGATGAGCTGGGGCAGTGGACCAAGTTCAGAGCCGGGTCTCCCCAGCCTGCAGCAGCAGCTGCCCTGAGGACCCCCGGAGGCCCAGTTTATCTACCCCCATCACCCGGCAGGCAGTGAAGCGGTGAAGACATCAGCCCCCCCCCCCCCCCCCCGCAACTCGGCCTTTCTCTCGCGCCACCAGGCTGACCGCCTGCGTGCCTGGTGAGTCACGTGTGCTACACCCGGCCAGCGCTTCCTGTCTGCACCCCTCAGCCACTTCCCCCCCACGGTCACAACCTAAGTCTTATCAGCACCCAGAACTTGACCTATAAAATTAAAAAAATATATATGTACATATATATATAAATCATGTTAATGAATGCATATGGGTTAAAGAAAAACATCACAGAGAAAGGCTTAGAAAAGGAAAAGCAGGGGAGCCCTGTCCCTCCCCCATCCCCGCCCAGGCGCCCCCCCTCAGTTACCCTGCTCCAGTAACTACTTTGTCCTTCCTTCTACCTGGAGATTACCTTCCCATCTCTGAGTACAAGCTCGTAACCGCTTGTATCGTCATCATGTTGAGGTGTAGGCACTAGAAACCAATCCTGGGTAATTTAAGTAGAAAGAGCACTTATTAGAAACATATCGGGAGGTCCATCAAATCAATGGGAGGCTGGAGATCCCTGGGGGGGGGACCCCAAGTCACACCTTAGCGTCATCCTGGTAAAGACACCCACAGGACCCCGGAGGCGGCAGCCTGTGCGTCCAGAACCCCCAATGCTGGGCCCTGCTCTGTGCTCCCTGCCACTTCTAGAAGCTGAGGGGGGCCCCCCTCCCCCGCCCCCCACAACCGGCATCCCAGAACAGAACCTGCCAGGCATCTGCTTGTCCATCCCATGGCTTTTGAATCACGGTTCGACCGAGTGCATCCGATTGGCTGAGCCCAGCCGGGGCCGAACCTGACCCTGACCGTGAGGGAGCCTGGGAAAGAGGATTTGGCATTTCCCCGTTTCTTTGGGTGGGAGGAGGATTCCCCAAACACGGGAGAGGAGCCCAGATGCCCAGCGGCCAGTAAAGATGGCAGATGTCTCCCATGCTGGGATTTCTTGCTTTATCAATTGTAGCTATCAGATGACTCCTTGTTCCAAGATCTGAGACCTCACGTCTCCCCCCCTCAGCCCCACCTCTCCTCCCAGTTAGTTATCCCACTTATAATTGTTAATTATCTTCAGAACTTTGCTTCCTCAATCACTGACAACCCGCTGTCCACAATAAGGCTGTGGACCCCTCCCCGATCTGTGCCCGCTCCCTTCCTCCCTCTCCCCTCCCTACAGCCCCCGTGTGTCCGTTTCCACTTTCCACCCTCGTGGTTGAAAATACTTGCATTCTTCAACCTGAATTAAGTCTTCTCTGCTTTGTCTCGAGGCTGGTTATGAGCACTGCACATAAAGCACTTCCACTGTGATGATTATGTAAACTTCTCTGCAGCCCGGGACACTGTCATTCTAGAACTTTCCTTCATTGTCTCCTTGGGCTAGAACCACTGTTGCCCTATAATCCATTTCTTCCTCTTTCTTGGTTTGCTTTTTTCCTCTTGGTGGGAGGAGTGGGAGGGGAGGGAGAGTGGATAAGTGATAAGATAGCTGAGACTTCAAAAGTCCAGTAAAAAAATGATCTGGTTCTCTGGTTTGATTGCTGGTTTGACTGGGTCTAGATTTTAGGGTAAAAATCATTTCCTTTCAGAAGGGAAGGTGTTGGTCCATTATGGTCTTGTGGTAGACGGTGCTGTGAACAAGAGTTCCGTGGCTGATTGGTTCATAGTTTTCTGTATGAGACTCGTTTCCACCTCTGCCCATCAGAAATGTTAAGGACCCTCTGTTGACCACGCGTTGTCCCTACCGAGGTGTCACTGTGATGTGTCTCTGTGTCTTCGATTTAGAATCATTCACTGTACTGGTCGCTCAGCCACATCTCAGCTAAAGCCTCATGGCCTTTCTGTTCTGGAAACTTCTCTCCTGGGGGGTCTTTGATAATTCATTCCCTCCGTACTCTGTCTTCTCCTTCTGGAATTCCCAGTGTTAAACCATGGACTTTCCTTCCTTGCCCCCCTCCATCTCACCTTTCCTTTTCTCATCTCTCTCTCTCGGTTTCCCCTACTTTCTCCCGCAACTTGAATCAGTAACTCTTATTACATTTTTGAAATTCTAGCAAACACACTGTAAGTTTCCTACAGTTCTTTTTTGTTTTCTTATTGAACTCCCCTGCGGCTGTTAATTGGAGTTTTTGTGAAGACGATCCTCTAACCCCTGAATTAGGTCTGCCTCCTTGGGAGACCTTTCATTTCAGGGTACATTTCGTATAACACATGTAAAGTTGAAAGCCAGAAATAGTGGGTTTTTCAAACCCTGAAAAGCCCCACGTTCCCGGGTTCTCCCAACACCTCATTCATGGGTTCATGGCGGCTCCGCTGTCTTCCGCTGGACGCCCCCAAGGTCAGCCTGGGTGTTGACCTTCAGCCCACAGAAAGAGAAAGAGTGTAGTGGACGGCACGGGGATGATTTGAAGTGTGCCCGTGACCGCCTGTCACGTGGGTCGACCAGAACTCCATCAGAGGACGGCACCTAATGGCAAGGAACACTGGGAGACTTAGTCGTGGGCCCCGGAAGACAAGGGAGTGGCTTTGGTGAACACCAGCCGTCTCTGTGATGTCTACTGTCACCACCCGAGTCCAAGCACTGGCCTCTCCTGCCTTTGGCCACATCCCTCCAGCTCCCTCCCCGCGTTGCAGGGAAAGGGAGGGAGGGGTGGGGTGGCTGCAAGGGCGCTGGCGATGCTGGGGACCCTGGGGGGGAGGTGGAACAGCGGCCTGAAGCCTCCCCTGTTCCTACTTGTACGGAGATCACCAAGCTTGGGAGCTGTTCGGACGGACGGAGAGGGTAGAATCAGAGCCTGAGGCCTGGGTTCTTGCTTCTCCTTCTCTTTTCCCTCCGTGCTGTTCCCACCGGCGTCTGCCTTCAGCCCAGGGCATCTACAGCAGTGCCGGTGACTCTCACGCTGAGAGCGCGTCCGTCCTGTCCCCCTGTCCCCCGGTCCCCCACCGCCCCGGGCTCCATAAACACGGGTGGCTGCTGCCCCAGCACGTCTGATTCAGCAGATCGGGGCCGTGCCCAAGAACGTGCATTTCTAACAAGTCCCAAGTGCCGAAGCCTCTGGTCCACGGAGCGGAGAGGGCCTCCCACCTCCCACTTCCCACAGTTCCGGGTCCACGGCTGTTTCAGAAGATGCCAAGGTGCCAGGATGAGGCCCCCATGGCCTCCCCGCCGTGCTTCTGTTCAGGCTGCTTCTCCCACCAGGAACGCTTCTCCCAGCCCCTTTGTCTCTTCCCTTCCTATCTGCCCTTTAAGCCCCCAGTGCAGAGCTGCCTCCTCCAGGAAGCCTGCCAAGACCTCCCCACCCTTTGTGACCTTTCCTGCCCCATTCTCACCCAGCCTCAGGCTCTTTTCGAAGGCTTTGCCACCTGCTCATTTCTTCTCTTCAAAAGCCCCCGAGGGGCGTGGAAACATACTGCCTCCTCAAAACCTTGCATACCTATGTCCGTCACAGCACTTTCCACTGTAGTCAGAAAGGCGAAATAACCCAAATGTCCGTCTGTGGCTGAAGGGACAAACAAAATACGGCAGATGCGTATGACGGGATATCAGTCAGCCGTAGAAAGGAGGGACAGACTGACACATGCTGCGTGGAGAGACCTCCAGACGCCGTGCCAGTGGAGAGCAGCCCGGAGCGTAGGAGCCCATTTACGGAATGCTCAGAATAAGCGCATCCCCAGAGACAGCCAGTTCGCGGCTGCCGGGGGCCCGTGGGAAGGCGAGGTTGGGGGTGCCTACGGCAAAGTCCACGGTTTCCTTTTGGGGACATGGACGTGTCCTCCAGCTGGACGTGGTGACGGCTGCACGACTCTGTAAATGTACGTAAAGCCCTTGAGTTGTACGCTGGGAGTGGGTGGATTGTGTGGTGTGTGAATTAAATCTCAAAAAAGCTGTTGCCAGGAGAAAAAAAAAAAAGCATTGGACGCGGGTGGCAGGGGCTGTGCCCACCTCTTGTGCAAGTGGTAGCTCAGAGGAGGAGCTCTTGAGCTCTTGACCGGAGTCAGCAGCTTGCTGTGTGTGCTGGGGTGAGCCTGTGCCCTCTCTGAGCCCCCAGGAGCGCTGAGCAGTAATGCAGGAGACGAGCCAGGAATCCCCATGCAGCCAGTTCTGCGTGAGGTCCGGAGCCCGGACCCTGGCTGGACAGGGGTGGTAGTGGGACGTCCCCCCGCCACCTTCCTGCTCTGGAGGAGGAGGCACCCCCACCACGCTCTGTCTTTAAACGTCCTAGAACGCAAGGGTTTTGAGGCTGCAGGGAATGGCAGCAAGTTACCAGCTAAAAGCCCTGGGTTGTTGGAGGTGAGCAGCGCACTCGGCGCTAACTGGTATCCACAGTAATTTTGCCAGAATCTTTTTTTAGATGATGTTTCCTTAACAACCTACAGAGAACTTCACTCTCCTCCCCTCCTAATCCCCTGCTTTGCACAAACATGAAATTAATCTTCTAAATACCCAAGCTGGTTCCAAAAAGAAGTGAGCAGGGAAGGGTGGGGGAGGGCTGGGGGGGAGCCCCGCTGCCCGTGCTCGGAGGCCCTCGCTTCTTGTTGACTATAGCCCCGGGAGGGGCAGGTAGATGAACGGCCACCCAGTGCTCATAACACCGCCTGGGCCAGACCCCCCAAGCGTCCGTCCAGCCCCGTTCGCCCTTCTCCGGCCGTCCGGAGCTCCTCACTTCCCACGGCAGCTTGTGCTCCGGGGAGGAGCTCTGCCTACAGCAGGAAGCTGGCGTCTGTGCTTTTCAGCACCCCTGCCTTGGCCTCGCCCTGCCCTCCCGGGTGTAGCCCCTTCCTCCAGGTAACAGCCCGGGTCAGGGGTGCGGCTCCCACCAATGTCTTCGCCAAGTGCACCTGAGCCGTGCACATACACAAACCACCCCCATGGCCTTGGACCAACCCCTCCACCCACCCCCCCCCGCCCCCCCCCCGCCCTGGGTGTCCTGTCTCAGCAAGTGGCCCTATCTCCCCTCCCTGGTGGCTTGTGCTGAGCCAAGTGGCCCGGCAGGAAACTCGCTTCCTAGAATCCCCTCCCCTTGATGGGTCTGAGTCAGCATTAGCCGAAAAGCAAATCTGTGCTGGGGTTGGGGGGCGCACACCACGGCTGGAGGTGGGAGGGACAGACGCGGAAGTGCCAGCACGTGCCACTCTGTCCTCGCTGCTCCCTCTGTGTGTCCTCTTCCTGATCCACGGCCGGCTCTCCTCCAGACTGCTGGCCCCACTGACTCACGGGGACCCGGTACTTCCACCAGATGCTTGATGCTGGGCTGTGATCACCCAGCAGGGAGGTAATAAAGACCGGGCGGCCTCCCCCTAGACTCCTGTCAATGTCCGCTCTGGCCCCGGGCTCCCACTCCAATAGCCCCACTTGCCTGACTTCTAGATTTCTCTGGGTGTTCCCACCTGTACCTCTGCCCCAAGAGGGCTGGCTGGGGACGTTCCGTCCAGTTCTCATAAAACTCCTCTCTTTGGACCTTTACTTCCCAGTCCCTCCCCAGGGGTGTTAAGGCTAATAATGCCTGTGCTATAAATCTCACGGTGGTTCTGTTTCCCGGATTGAGCCCAAACGGTAGGCACCCTGTTACCCACATCAGTGGGGGGCGTCCCAATGCCTGTCTGCCTCCCTCCCTCCTCTGCTCACCCACAGGCCACATCCTGTTGGCCCTAGCTCATCACTGACCCTCAGTCAATGCCCTTCCTACTAAGGCTCACCCCATCCGGGCCTCTCTCACCTCTTATCTGCACGATTTTATCTGAGACTTCTGGTTTTCTAGCTCTGGTCTAGCTCTTGCGGCTGTACCCAGTGATGGCTTCCCATCTGGGGCTCTCAGCCATGCACAGGGACCAAGACCCTTCTCTGGTGCGGGGTCCGGCACTCACCACCTTCACAGACAAGTCCCTGCCATTTCCTTGTCCTGGGTCCTACGTCAATCACACTAGATCTTTCCCCGCCATGCTCTCCTCACCCCGCCCCCACCAGGGATCTTTCTGGAAAAAATGAGAGGCAAAGGCAGTGAGTATCCCGCCGACAGGCCATCTGAATCCCCCTCACCACTCCGCCCCCCCAGCCTCCCATCTCTGTCTGGAAAACTTCTACTCATCCCTCAAAACCTCAGCTGCAGTGCCCCCTCTGCTCACGTGTTCCCTTGGCAGCACCCTCCCTGGCAGAAGGGGCCAGCCTGGGGTTCACCCAGTGTGTCCTCATCTTCTTCCCCACTGACAACAGCCCCAAGACATCCAGAGCACGGGGTTGGGCTGTGTGAGGGTGGTGACCAGGGTGCCCTGGAACGGGGGAGCAGGGCTTCAGGCACCAGGAGCTCAGGCTTTTCTGGGTCTGAACTTATCTCTCCGTCTTTCCTCGATGGGAGCCGGGCAAGTGCCCTTTCTTCTCCCGGACTGTTTCCTCATCCACTAAATGGGAATAACAAAACATAGCTGGGGGTGTGCTGAGTGACTCACGTGTGCTCAGGAAATTGGGGGTTTGGGCCACCGGCTGATGGACGTGAACCCTCCGTGCCTCAGTTTCTCCAGCCGGAATGCCCCTGCCCTCTTTCTCCCAGACAGCTACAGGGAAGGGAGTGGATGAAAGGGACTCTCACAGGTGACCTGCCGTGTTGACATGGACCCACAGGGCACACTTGGCCCAGAACAGGGAAAGAGTGAGGCAGACTCTAGGATTCTAGTTGTAGGGCGGCGGTGTGTGTCTGGACCGCAGAGAGTTTCTGGGTGTGGGTCCGGCCTGTGGCGACTGGTTCTGCCAAAGCTGTTCCTTGGGACAGGAAGCTAGAGCCAGAAGAGGTGTGCATAGAGGCACCGATGGGAGCTGTCACTATTCCCAAGTGCGTGGGCCCCTGGGGAGCAGGGGGACGCCCAGCAGGAGATGCCGGGGAAGGACTCTATATTTTGCAGTCCTGGCCGCCGTGCATCACCTTCTCCAGTGACCTGGCGCCTGTCCCCTCCCTCTGTGCCTCGAGTCGCCATTTCAGATAGCCGCGAGGGGCTGAGGGGACACTGGCCACCGAGGAGCCCCTCTCCGATGAAGCCACGGCAGAAGCAGCCTCCGGCCCATCTGACGTCTGACTCGGGCTGTCATGTGGGCTCTTATCAGAATAAACAGGTTTTGTTGTGCATTTCACAATCTCAGCATCGTTAATTTATCGCACAACAAATTGGAGAGGATTTAGCATGTATTTAATTAATTTGACGAAAGTAGTTCAGCAACTGTAAACAAGGCTGTGGGAACACGCGGGCTGGGAAGCAGGGCCCGGCGACTCCCAGGCTCAGAACGGGCGTTGGCTTGAGGCCGCAGATGGGTCCCTGCAGGGCAGGGACAGGGGGTGCAGGGGCGAGGTTGGGCTTGGAGTCGTGGGGTGGCGGGAGAGCTGGGTGGAGGCAGGAGGCCTGGGTCCCTCAGGCCCACAAAGGGATGGGAACCCCGGCCCTGTCTCCCACTCAGGGGATCTCGTGAGGACGTCCAGGGGCAACCAGCCGAAAGCTGTTTCGCGGCAGGAAAGGTGCTGGTGTTACCTGAACTCAGTCTGTCCCTGACCTGCTTCCTTCAACATGAATCACTGGCATTACCTTTCCCAAGAAGCATTTTGTACCAGTTAGGGACTGTGTTTGCAGCAAGAGAGTAACAGATCCTGTCCTCCAAATGCGGCTTACACAAGGGGTTTAGCGTGTGACAAACAGGACGTTTGTGACTGGTGCTGGAACTCCAGGATGTTCTGAATGCACCGGGTTCTCTCCATCCTTTTCACCATCCTTCATAAGAGTGTCCCCTTCTGGCCTTGAGATAGCTGCTACCGCTCCAGCCATCACGTCTGTATCCTCGGTGGCACAAAGAGGGAAGGGGGGAGTGCGTCCGAGCCCGTGCCTCCCTCTGAAGGCGCATTCCTAGAAACAGCACTCAATGCCTTTCACCTGTCTTGGGCAAGAATTTCGTCACATGATTCTCTATCTTCAAGAGAGACAGAAACATGGCATCTTGGCTAGGCATGGAGTCAGGGCTCTGCAGGAGAGAAGGAGAGCAGAATGGGCATGGGGTGGCCCACTGGCAGGTTGTGGCCCACCCTCCCTAAGCCGAGGTTGTTGCAAAGCCCCTGGCCCGGCCTCTCTCACAGCTGCTGGGAGGCTTGGGTGCCCACTGGAGTGGGACTTCCTGAGCCTAGAGGGGTGTCGGATTCTTCCAGAGTCCCTAGCTCTGAGGGCAAACGCTGGTCCCCAGAGGAGTGGCAGGTGACTGTGGTGGGGGGGGGTGCTGATGATGCTGTCTATTTCCTGGTTGTGGTCCTGGTTAGAGAGGCAAGGTGGGCAGGGCCTTGGGCGGGAAGCCCAAGCCTGCCATTTCCCAGTGCGGTCCCTTCGGTGTTCCCAAGACTCAGGTCCTGTCGGGGAACGGGAGGAGGAAGAGGGTTCCAGCAAAGGGAGGGGAGAGAGCTTCTCCGAGGTGTTTAGGAGACTTCCGGGGGGAAGGGCACTCCCCAAAGCGTGCCCACCTCTAGCTGCAGCCGGGACCCCTGTGACTTCCCTGTGCCCACCCTGTGGGCCTTGGCCATCAAGTCCCCTAAGCCAGCCCAACTGGCCACAATGGGCTACCAGCTCATTAAGCCCATCCTGGGAATCCCCTTGGTCTGGGGGATCTGGGGGAGCGGGGCTGCTTGCTCGCCGCCCCCCCCCAACACTTCCTTCTGCCACCTTCCCGGCAGCCCTGGGAGGCCACAGCGGTTTACTGAAAGCAGACAGGCTAGCCAGAGAATGGGAGAGAGAAAGCCAACTACTGGAGAAAACTTCTAGGCCCCGGCTCTGGGTGGGGCAGGAGTGGGGGGACCCAGAGCCCAGGTGAGACCACCCTTTCCTCCCCCAGGATTTTTTTTTTTTTTTTTTTTGCAAACCAACTTTATTGACCTGTAACTGGCTTATAACGAAGTATCTGTTTCTTTTTCTTTTTTTTCTTTTTCCCGATCTCTTTTAATATGAGTTTGGTTTGGGGGGATTTTGTTTTTATTTCAAATTCTAGATACAAGAGAGATCATATGGTGTTTATCTTGCTCTGTCTGGGGGCACCTGGGTGGCTCAGTGGGTTAAAGCCTCTGCCTTCGGCTCAGGTCATGATCCCAGGGTCTTGGGATCGAGCCCCGCATCAGGCTCTCTGCTCAGCGGGGAGCCTGCTTCCTCCTCTCTCTCTCTCTCTCTCTCTGTGATCTCTGTCTGTCAAATAAATAAATATCTTGCTCTGTCTGACTTCCTTCTCTTAACGTGATGCCCTCGGGGTCCATCTATGTGATCATAAACAGCAGGATGTCCTTTCCTTTTCTTCTTTCTTTCCTTTTTTTTTTTTTTCTTCAAGTTGCTGAACAATATTCCATTGCCTATGGATTTATACACACCACGTTTTCTTAACTCATCTGTCGGTGGACACTTCGGGCATTGCCGTGTCTTGGTTATTGTAAATAATGTTGCTACGAACATATGGGCACAGATATCTCTCTGGCACTGTGTTTTCATTGCCTTCGGATATATTCCCAGAAGTGGGATTGCTGGATCATATGGTATTTCTATGTTTAATTTTCGGAGGAACTGCCGTACTGTTTTCCACAGTGGCTGCACCAACTTACACTCCCACCAGCAGCGAGCAAGGCCCCGTTTCCCCCACCTCCTGGTGGGCGCTTCTAATTCCTCGTCTTTCGGAGGCCAGCCATTCCAACAGGGGCGAGGTGAGATCTCCTTGTGGCTTTGGTTTGCGTTTCCTGATGATTAGGGCTGCCAAGCGCCTTCTCACGGACCTATTGGCCTTTTAGAGATCTTAAGAAATATGTCTGTCTGGGTCCTGTGCGCACTTTTTAATCGGATCATTTGTTTTCTTTTTTTTTTTTTATTGAATGGTAGGAGCTCTTTATATATTTTGGATATTAACCCCTTGTCGGAGATATGATTTGCAAGTAGTTTTGTGTTCTGTTCCATAGGTTGTCTTTACATGTTGTTGATTATTTGTTTTGGAGGCTCATGATTCTGTCCCAGGGGTCTATGTGTCTGTTTTTATGCCGTACCATCCTGTTTTGATGACTACAGCTTCGGAATATAGCTTGAGATTGGGACATGAGATGAGCCCAAGTACCCGTCCCGCAGCCCAATGCGCACACCCCCGGGTCACTTCCTGCCAGAGTGCGCACCCAAGGCCTGACAACAAGCTCTCACTTTCTTGGATTCTTATCTGAGGAGCTTCCTCTGAGCCACGAGCCTGTGCCTCTCTTAAGGACACCAGTCCAGCTGGATCGGGGCCCCACACTTAATGACCCTATTTAACCCTCTCTGCCTCTTTAAAAGCCCCAGATCCGAATGTCGTCTCACTGGGAGAGGTTGCTGGGGGTGGGGTGTGTGTATATTGGGGTGAGAGCCAGGATCCTGAACGTTACCTAGTGCTTTTCCAAGAAGAGCAGCGTTTCTTAGAGATGAGCTCCAAAAGCAAAAGCAGCTCTGCCTTTAGCGGATAGACAATCTTTCCAGAAGGTTCCTGGGGCCCAGCTAGAGCGGTGCCTCCCAGCACCAGGGAGAATGTGCTGCCATCAGGCTCTGCCTGCCGGAGCTCACGGTCTCCTGGGGAAATCCACATCTGAGACCAAGCGAGGCAAGGGACTAAGGTCTGGCCTCCTCGGCCCCACATGGGAAACTTCCATTGGCCCTCCTTGTTAGAGCACATCCTGTCGGAACGGCTGAGGATCTTTCAGACCCGCCCCATCCTGCTTTGTCCCCCCACCATTCATAGGCATGATCCTTAATAAGCTTCTTGCATCACAAACTCAGTCTCAGTGTCCGCTTCTGGAAGCCTGGCCTACGATGACCCCACTGGGCTTGGATGTGCCCTTCACCCCTCCTGGGGCGTATCAGTCACAGACCCCAATGACTTCTGCCTCCTGTTGTTTGTGCTTGTGTGTAATCCGTACCCTTTGAGTGTGGGTGGACCTGCGACTTGCTTCTAACCAAGAAAATATGGCCAAAGGGTTGAGATGCCACTCCCATGATTATAACGTGTTACATATGACACCAGCGGTCAGCCAGCACAAAGCCCTCGGTCACACAGTGACAGAGAACTGGGGTGAATTCCGCAGTCACCTGAATACGCTCGGGAGCAGATTCTTCCCCGATCAAACCTTCAGATGAGAGCACAGCCCGGCCGATAGCTTGACTGCAAGCCGCTGAGCAGGGAACTCAGCTGTCCAGACCGTCATCACAGGCAAATGTGTGTGCCAAGTCACGAAATCTGTGGTTATGTTTTATGCAGTGATGGAAAAACTAATTTGGGAGGCATCAAAGAAAGAGCTGATCTCTGACGTGGCTGTCTCTCACCACTGCAGCACTCCCATTGCCCGAGGGTCAAGTCCCTCACCCATAAAGTGGGGATGATCCCAGCTAAGGGCTGAGGTGGCCTCGGCATGGCGGCCGGCATGTGAAAGGTGCCAGACACAGTAGGGTCGCTTCCTTTGTGAAATGTTGACTGCAGCCAGGTGATTTGGGGAAACTGGACTATGCCTGTACATTTGACCCCAGTGTGTGGGTTTTTCTTTTTAAGATTTTATTTATTTGAGAGAGAGAGAGCGCGTGCGTGCAGTGGGGAGCAGCAGAAGGAGAGGGAGAAGCGGAGCCTGATGTCAAGCTCGATCCCAGGACCCTGGGATCACGACCTGAGCCGAAGGCAGATGCTTCCCGGACTGAGTCACCCAGGCGTCCCTGCCTTGAGTGTTTTAATACCCGCGTCCATTGTTAGGGATTTTATAGTTTGCAAAGAACTTCCCCACTGGGCAGGAATTAACCAGCAGCTAGTGGTCAGCGAATTACCGGGTCACCATGGCAGGTGGTAAACAGAGCTGAGGCCCCTCTTGGATCTGCTCTGGACAGCAGGTCCTGGCTCTAGGTTCCAACTGGCCCTTCTGAGATGTACAGCCTCTGAAGAAGATGTATGTATCATGGAATATTATTCAGCCATCAAAAAGAATGAAATCTTGCTCTTTGTGGAAGGAGCAAATATTTTGCTTATATTATGCTAAGCAAAATAAGCCAGAGAGAGATAAATACCATATGATTTCACTCATATGTGAAATTTAAGAAACAAAACAGATGAACATATGGGAAGGGGGATAAAGAGAGAGGGGGGAAACCATAGGAGACTCTTAACGCTAGATAATAAACTGAGGGTTGATGGAGGGAAGTGGGGGTGGGGGAGGCGAGATGGGCTGGATGGGGGATGGGGACGAAGGAGGGCACTTGCTGTGATGAGCCCTGGGCGTTGTATGTAAGTGATGAATCACTGAATTCCACTCCTAAAACCAACACTGCAGTGTATGGTAACTAACTAGAATTTAAATAAAAATTTGAAGAAAAAAAAAAAGAGAGAAACACACAGCCCGTACCCAGTATGTGTGAAAGGAACACAGAAAGCAGGGAGTGGGAGGGGCGGGAGCTGGTTCCCGCCCGGGAGCTGGGAGGTGGAGTGGATGGTTCTCGGTAATGGGGATATGGCCAGTCTGGGCTTGTGGAGGAAGAGCTTGGCTTCCCAATCTGGCTTTGAGGGGCTTCCGGGAGAGAAGTGTGGGCTGGGAAGGGGTTCAGGTCCACCTGGAGGCTGGGGGTCTGCAGAAACCTCCAGCTGCAGGCAGGGCAGGAGCTCGGGTTGTGAGCTCCCAGCCTGGAGCATCTAGTTTAATAGTGAGGTGTCCTAAGTACATCACTTAGCCTCCTTTGTAAATTGGGGACCCTAACTTTCTAGGGTTGGGGTGAAGGTTAGATGAGCCAGCCCAGCTAAAGTCCTGGACACAGCACCTGGTCCATCATATCCACCCATGAGGCTTGGCGGCTGGACGGTTAGCCCTGGGACGGCAGGCACGTTCGTCTCTTGTCTACTGCTACAGCCCAAGCACTTAGCGTCATATGGGACAGGCTCAAAAGATATTTGTGACATGAGTGAAAAGGGAGCCACAGAGCCAGCTCCCCCTATCTGTCCATGTCCTGCAGAGGATATCAGGGTGCCCCCAAGTGAGAGGGAGTTGCCCCACCATCTGGGCTTGGTGCAGTCAGTCCTTCCTTCACTCTTGCCAGGCTCAGTGGAGGGCAGCAGGGTCAGGGCCCTGGGGGGCCCTGCTGCTGCCTCTCTGCTGACTTCTTAGCTGCGGGGTTCAGGGGGAGGGAGCTCTGGCCTCACTTGACCCCGCGCTCTGACTCACAGCCGCTTCTGAGCCCACCCAGAATGACTCTCCCAGCCGTCAGGTCCTCTGCCCGGGCAGGGCCTGCCCCCACTGTTTACTCTTGGCACATGGGATCTTCCTGTTTCTAAGAAAATGGCTTTAATTGGTAATTATCTCCTGTTTTTATATAGCGTCTTTCATCCAGGTGCCCGTAGCGCCCAGCTTATTAAAGTCCATGCTTAGAAGGTGCCGGGACTTCAAACGGTGTCCCTGGTTCTTCGGGGCGCCTTGCAGGCTCCCCACAGTGTGAGCAGCCCGAGGTCAACGTAAGGCGTCGGTTGCACCTCTGTGCTCCAGGGTCGGGTGGGAGCAGGATCATGACCTTGGGAGGCTATATAAACCCCAGTGTGCCCAGTCCTGTGCCGGGGTCTGAGGTGGGGCAAGGAGAGAGGGAAGGCCCTTCTCTTTCTCTTTGAGAGTTCAGTCTTGTACGCACCCCCGCTCTGATGCCCCAGGGCTGGGGACCCCTCCACAACCTTCATGCACTCACCCTTCCTCTGATGATATTAACTGAGAGCTCACTATGTGACATTTCCTCCCCTGGCTGAGGAAGCAATGGGGGAGGTCACTACCTTGTATCTCTCCCTAGGTGGGGTAAAACCTAACTTCTCTCTCTGCCCCAAGCCAGCCCACGATCACCTGATTCCTGCAACTCTTCCTCCTACAGAGAGAGAGACAGAGTAGGAGACAGAGACAGAGAGACTGAGATTCATTTTAAGGAATGGGCCCATGTAATTATGAATGTTGTTAAGTCCCAAATCCACGGAGCAGACTGGCAGCTGGAGACCTAGGGGAAAGTTACAGTCTGATTCCAAAGACAGAATTTTTTCCTGCTGAGGGGAGGTTAAGTTTTTGTTCTATTAAGGCCTTCAACTGATTGGATGAGGCCCACCCACATTATGGAGGACATCTGATTTACCCAAAGTCCACCGATCTGATCTTATCTAAAATATACATTTACAGAGACATCCAGAATAATATTTCACCATGGCTTAGTCCAGATGACACATAAAATTAATTATCACAGTCCCCCAAGCAAGTGGATGGGAAGGTGGGACAGGCAGAGGAGAGTGTGCTCTCCCTTTCCCCCAAGGCTGGGATTCTGGATGGCAGGAGAGTGCGGAGGAAGAAAAGTTGGAACACGTGACTTCATCAGTAGGGAGGAGTCCTCCTTAAGGGGAGGGCCCTCCTTCCACGGTCTCCCTCTTCCCCATTCCCCATGCGATCCCTCCGTCTGACCATCCCGGGCCTTGCCTTCCTCTCTGGATATGCCTCCACTCCCCTCCGGAGAAAGAAATTCCCACCCTCTGGTTCTAGACCAGACAAGGCACAAGTGATGGCTTAGGGGATTTTTAGCTCTCCCAGCAGTCCCCTCAAGGGCCCCCTGGGCCCGCCTCCACTCCCTGAAACAGTGTAGATAATCAGGGCATTCGTTATATGAATTTAATTTTTTTTTTAAAGTAGACTCAATGCTCAATGTGGGGCTTGAACTCAGGACCCTGAGGTCAAGAGTCCCATGCTTAACCGACCGAGCCAGCCAACTTTAATTCAACTCCCTCCTTCAACAGAATGTTGCCACTAAGCTTCTCTGATAGAGAACTTGGGACCCTCCCCATCTGCCTCACCCCCACCCCATTCTGGTGCCTTCTTTGGGATGAAGCTGGGCGCCCCGGCCTGGCTCAGGACCCTGCTGGAGGGAGCAATGTGATCGTCCCCAGAGGGACAAGAGTGATGCACATCTCGCCAAAGCGAGCACTGTTTTCACGATTTCTTTCTCAGAAGAACACAGGCCAATTTCAAATCAAGGTCACTGTACTTCCCTTGGCAGTGCGGCTTTGGCCTTGCTCCCTTTGGAAGGGTGGATCTGCTGGCAGGAGCCCGGCTCGGTCACAATGAACCTGCCCCAGCAGGAAGGGGCTCTCTTCTCCTCCCTGCAGGGACGGACCCAACTCAAATCGTTTGCTTTTTATTCCAAGTCCGGGCCTATTGAAAGGTGGGCAGGTTTCAGTGCATCTGGCCACACACCAAAATAGAATCCTGTGTGGTATTTTGTCACTTGCTATTTTTACTTATTATCCCCATTATAGAAAATGTAGTACTAGCTGTCGTTGGTGTTAGCTGCTGCTAGTAAAGAAAGCACAGGAAACACCGGCCTCCAAAGAAAAGATGGGGAGATTTAGTTACATTAAAATGGAGAACTTCTATTCATAAAAAGACATGCTATTTTTTTTTTTTAGATTTTATTTTATTATTTGAGAGAGGGGGTGGGGGGAAGGGCAGAGGGAGAGGGACAAGCAGACTCCCCACTGAGCACAGAGCCTGACGCGGGGCTCTATCCCTCGACCCTGAGATCATGGCCTGAGCTGAGATCAAAAGCCAGACTCTCAACCATCCGAGCCACCCAGGGCACCCCCATAAAAAGAAATTCTAAAGAAAATAAAAACACAAGCTGTAAATGGAGAAAATGCCAGCAGAGGCTGGTATCAAGAATCAATAAGGAATTCCTGTAAGTCGGGAGGGAAAAAACCCGATAAAAAAATCGCCAAATGACCAGAACAGGCATTTCATATACGAGTTTAAGAAAAGACCAATAAACACAAGAGGATAGCTTCAGCCTCACGAAGTAATCGGGCAGGGACCAATTAAGATTGCTGTGTGTATTAGCTTCCGGGAGCTGCTGTAACAAGTGCTATAAACTGTGGGACTTCAACAAGACAATGTCATTGTCTCTCAGCCCCCGAGGCCTGAAGTCCAAGGTCACCGTGTAGGCCAGGGTGGTTTCTCCTAAGGGCTGGGAGGGAGAATCTGATCTAGGCTTGGGCTAGCCTCAGGTGTCCCTTGGCTTACAGATGGCTCTCTCCCTGTGTCTTCTCACTGTCTTTCCTCTGTGTCTGTGTCGTGAGCAGACTGACCCTTTGTATAAGAACACCGTCGTGTTGGACTAAGGTCAGCTTTAATCACCTCATTTTAACTTGATGACCTCTATAAAGACTACTGCCACATAGGACCATGATCTGAGGTCTGGTTGGGTGGAGTGCTGGGGGGGAGAATCCCAACATATCTATTCAGGGAAACACAATTCCTCCCATATGCCGTGAGACACCAGGTAGACCCCTTGAATGGGGCCAGAGTTCATGCATCTGACAACAGGTGTTGGAGAGGATGGGGTTCATACACCGGAGTCTCATACCCAGCTAGTGAGACTGAAAAGCCTTAAGCCACTTTGAAAAACAGTGTGACACTACCTTGTGAATTGAAAATGTGCATTTCTACTTCTCGCTGTATTCCTGAGAGAAACTCTTGCTCACGTGCACCAAGAGACCTTTGTAAGAGTGTCCAAGGTGGCGTTGTTCGTGACAGCAAAAGGGTGACCTTGGTGCTATGGTCATGACCATGGCTTATAAGAAAAAGCCACATACAGCTTCTTATGACCACACAGATGAACTTCGGTGTAATGGTTAGCTATGGACACAATAAATGCTGCATAACAAATGGCCCCAAGTCTCCAATGGTGAAAGTCATCCTTCATTCTCATGGATCTCTAGCTTGGCTGGGGCTTGGTTGGTCTCGGCTGATCTAGACTGAACTTGGCCGGCAGCCCTGCCTCAGCCAAAGGTCTGTGGGTTGGTGAGCACCATTCTGCTCAAAGAGGTCAAGGCAGGACTTGAATTTTTAGATCTTACAGCATGACATGGCCAAGCTCAAAGGCTCGGGGCAGGAAAATAGTTTACCCACGGTGCTGATCCGGGAGGTGAGAAGGACTGGAGCCAGTCATTCAATTTTCCATCCTTAGTGATATAATGTTGAGTGAAAAAGCAAGTCCCAGAAGACGTCTGCTGTATTTGTACATTCAAGTTTAAAAATAAGCAAAGCGAGGGGTGCCGGGCTGGCTCAGTCAGTAGCGCGTGTGACTCTTGATCTCAGGGTTGTGAGTTCGAGCCCCACATTGGGTGCGGAGCCTATTTAAAAAACTAAAACTAAAAATAAATATAAACAAACAAAGCTAAACAATATATTAAGTAAGCACACATGAATATGTAATAAAACAAAAATAAGCAAGAGAGTGATAAACACAAAATTCAGGTTGGCTTCTGACAGATGACTAGGATACAAGTTTTTGGTGATGTTCTAGTTCCTGGGTCAGATGGTGGGCTCATGGGTATTCATTATATCAATCAATCAATCAATCAATCAGTCAGTTCAGTTAAGAGAAAGAAAAGGCCAAGCATAAGCCAATGATGAGGGTATCCCATGAGGAACAATCATGATCATCCCAGTTCTGTAAACCTGAGGTCTGAGAGGTTCTGCTGGGCCATCTGCTGACTCATGGCCCCAGGCAGACCCGGACAATGTGAGTCTGGGTTCTTACCACTCCCAAGTTCCAGCAATCTCTCCTTCAGTATATCTGTTTCTCCCACGAAGTAGGCCAGAACTGTATTCAGAACTCTAGGAGAGCACCACCCAGAAGAGAGTGAAGGGGGAGTCTTTCCTCTGCTTCACAGAGAACATCATCCTGCTAGGATAGAAGTCCCACAGGAGAGGTCAGTTAGATGGCTTGACCTGTGCCCCTAGGACAAGTATCATATGTGGTTGAGACAAGGAGTTGAGAATGTGCATCTTGGAGAGGGGTGGCCATGTACAGCCATTTGGGTTGTGCACTGCTCAACAGCAGAGGTCACCATTTCCATTGTAGTCTAGGTTCTAGGTTGATGCAATATATGTGAGTATCCCCCTGGACCTGTGCATGGTGTCCTTGCCTCAGTGACTAGACCTGGAGGTGTAGGATTAAAGACTGAAACGCGAGGGTCACTGTGGGCTATGTCCAAGGAGCCTTGATCTGTGCAGCAGAGGCAACATTCAGAATCACTGGACACCTGGGATTCTAGGTCAAAAAGGATTGGTCAGATTGAGGTATGGAATCAAACAGTGGCCAAGAGGGGAACCCAGGGCTTGGGCAAAGACAGGGGAGAGACGACGGGCTAAATCCTGGCTGAAACATGGTTCTGATGATCCCCTCAGCCTCTCTTCCTGCCATTCCTCCCTGAAGCCGGAGCTCTGCACAAGCCAAACACCCCATGTCCCTTGCAATTGGCAGCGAGAGAGGCAGAGAATAAGGCATAAAGAACCTGGCTCCTTGCGGGACTGGGGGACCCACTTGGGGTGAGGCAGACCCAGCATTCCCCAGGAATTCACCTTCTGGAGGCTCAGTGACCATAATACCATAATCTGCCTATCCACTGGGACAGAGGAGAGTTGGGCGGCGCAGTCTTAAAACTGGGGGGAGTTAGGGACCTCGTCACTGACAGCGACATCCTCCGCCAGTGACCAGACAGGGTCTGTAGCCACAATGGATGAGCACCAATCACATTCCAGGCATAATGCTCTTAAGCCTCGTGACAAACTTGCAAAGGGGACACCACTCGCTCTGTGTTCCGGATGAAGACATGGTGACCCTGGGGAATTTGAGCGACGTGTGAGGTCACAGAGCAGGTGCGCCTGGCAGGACTTGACCCCAGGTCTATCTGATTTCAAAGTCATGGTCAGACTGTGGCTGTTCTGCCAGTCCCCGTACAGATCAGCCCATAAGCCTGGGCACCAGGGAGGGCTGTCTTCCAGGGAGGGCTCTGCTCTCCACTGTTCCGTCCACCGTGGGAGGCCTGGCCTCTGTGTGTGTGTGTGTGTGTGTGTGTGTGTGTGTGTGTATGGGGTGGGGATTGATTCCTGGCTCTGTGATCTCCCTCAGAGGGTGACTGAGGTCTGGCTGGAGCCGTAGGCGGCCAGCTAGGGAAGGAAGCCCTGTTTGCAGGTTCGTTTCTGGGAGAGGGCATGTGGGGGCTTTAAAAAGCGGGCCACCCCTGCCCCCCAGCTTCTGATTGACCCCACCCCGAGTCAGGCTGGGGTGGAAGCTGCTGGATGCCAGGCAACCCAGCTAATTGCTAAGCTAGGGCAGCAGGGTGTGGCTTGCCATAATTACAGTTTGCTCTGTTGCCGCTGGCCCGGTTCATAGGAGAGGGCGTGAGGAAGCTCCAAGCAGCAGAAAGCACACATTAGTACAGCAAATTGGGCCTGTTTGGCAGCCTCTGGGCCCCTGGGAGGGCCCTGAGCCCCAGGACTGTCGGAGCCGCCATCGGCTGCCAGGATGCCCCATTGTCTCAGCGGAGGGCCCATTCACATCCGCCGGCTCTGCTCCCAGGTAGCCCCGGGGGGATGGGGTGTAAGCTTCACAGTGGCACCCTGACCCAGCCCTTCCCTGCTCCAGGCCTCAGTTTCCCGATCTGTCCAATGGGATGAGGGCTGCCCGCCTCTCTGTGAACGAGGGGGCCTGGCTTCTCATCCCTGCTCTGGTCCCTTTCTAAACTCAGGCCACTGAGCTGTGGAAAGAGTGAGTGACCACCTGCCACACTGTATGGCCCCAGGTGAGCTTTCTGGAAAGCCTTTCTGGGCTCACATACTTTCTGAGGGATAGAGTCTCTCCAGACTGGCTCTGAATTCCGGCTCCTCTACCTACCAGCTCGGCGACCTTGGGCCATGTTCTGCGCTCCCCCTAGCCTGGGCTGGCTGGGAGTGACAGTCACAGACTGTGCCTGCAAATTCTTTGGCTCATTCCATCAAGAGGCAGGGTCTCTGCGGGTCTCCTTGCCATTGGGTGGGCTTTGGTGACTGCTTTGCCCAAGAGGGTATCATAGAAGTGTCATTTTGGGATTTTGGGACTTCTGAGCTTAGATTGCTAGAAGCCAAGGGCTTCTACCTTATTTGCGGGAACAGTGGCGCTGGCGTCCTGAGCCACCATGCAGAAATCTGATGGCTGTGACTCTGAGTCTTGGCAAGCCCAGACACCAAACACATGAGCGGTCAAGCCTTGTATGGTTCTGGCACTAGCCGCCAGCCATCCCCGGCCTTGACATCTTCCCAGCTGTGGCCTCAGACGTTACGAAGCAGTCATTAGCTATCCTCCCTATGTCTTTCCTGAATTTCTGACCCACAGGACCTGGGAGCGCACCACTGTAATTTGGGGTGATTCTTTACATACTAATAGCTAATAGCCCCAAGGATGGGATTTAAGTGGGGTCACAGAGGGAAAGTTCTTCCCAATGGGCCAAGGTTGGAGAAGGGTGGTAAGCCTCACTGCAGACACCAGGAGGAGGGAAGATGGAGGCTGTAGAGCTGAGGGCTGGTCCCGGCTGGGTGCATGTAGAGACCTAGGCCCAGCTGGTAAACTGACAAAGCTGCCACAGTGATGCTTCCCACTCAGGCTGCTTCTCTCCAGCTGAGAGCCCCGAGCCCCTCAGCCATGACTCCTGTGACTACATGCTGCTGTCCTCCAAAAAGCACCCTTCCTGAAGCACAGTGCTAGGAACAAGCTTAGATCTTCTATTGTTTGTGGAGGTCAGTGGAAGGTAGCACTCTCACCTCCCTGGATTGAAGACTTAGACCTCTATTAATGCAGTCCAAGGATTGGTTCACTTTTATAACCACATGTCTCGGTTGAGCTGACTATGAACCACAATCCCTAGCTTGCTCCTGGGCTGTTGAGACCCTGCAACAACCCAGCCCAAGCGGGTGCTCGGTCCCACCTGTCTTGTGGCTACTGTGGCTGGGAAGATGTTAACACCATCCTTCTCTGGGTGCGTAATACTGCACTGAGAGCCCCACGCTCCTATGGCTGGACCCCTGAGCTCTCTCCGTTGTAGAAGGTCACCACGCCAACCCTGTCCACCTTGGGGGGCCATTTGGGTCTGAGAAAGGAGATGTGAGCCCACGGGAAGAGTCTTCTGCAAGCAGAGGGTCAGGAGGTCTGGGTTCGGATACTCGCTTCTCACCATCCCCCACCCCCCATCACATCCTCGGGATTGAAATCAGAGAGTGGGCAGAGGGGTGCTTCCCCACCCCCACTGTCAGAGACTCTCCAAATAAGCTCTAGGAGGCAGGGCCCCCGATACCAGAGAAGCACATGCTTCTGGAGGCTGATCCTTCCCACTCAGAGTCCAGAAGGGGCCACTGCGTGCCCCTTCTGGCCTGCCCAAGGCAGCAGGGTTCCATGCGCTTCCCCATCCCTACTCCCGGGTGACCAGGGCCAGAGCCCGGCTCAGGCCAGAGCAGCCCACCTCCCTGTAGTTAATATCGCAGGCAAAACCCAGGCTTAGAGCCAATTAGTTGTTTTCCCCCCCTCTCACCCCAAAGGAAATTGCCTTTTGCACTGTCAACTCCCTAATTACCAGATGGGATGACCGAGATTTTGAAGACAATTAAGGGGAGGTCTGTCTTTTCCCAAACTCCCTGGTGTCCCCTCCTCCCCAGACCCGCCCCTGTCTGGAGCCTTCCTCTAATTTGGAGCCACTTAGAAAAGACAGGGAAACCTTTAAAGCGAAGAAGAATGTCTCCCGGAATGCCTCCTGCCTGGTTTATAGCTGTAGCCGGGCGGAGAGGGGAGAGGGGGGTGCTGGCAAACACACTCGCTCTGCTGAAGCATGAATACTGAATCCTGTTCAAGGGGCCTGTGGCCACAGCATCCTGCTGTAAAAAGAGCTGTGGGTTTGATGGTTGAAGAGGGACAAAGGAGCTAGGATCCCTCTGCCCAGCGGGCCAGGAGACACCTTAAACCAGAAGAGGGAGCCTCCAAGCCAGGTCTGGGAACTCTTTGCCTGGTCCTGCTCGGGTCACCTCTGGATGGTTCAGCCGCCATTTCTGAGCCACCCTGTCCCCTCTGCTCCCCTCTCCTGCCTGAACCTGGCCCCTCACATATCTGGGCAGCTCTGTGGGTGCTCTGGGACGTGCCATACATCCGCCCTCTCTTTGCGCAGAGCAGTGACAACTTCCATTTTGTCCCCATCCTCGAGTCCCAGCTTAATGGACTCCAGCCCGTCGTGACTTCTCTGAATGGATAATGGCCCTCTGTCCCCTCGCTCTTGAAACCATACCTGTTTTTTCCCCTCAATGCTCAGCACTCATAAGTATCCCATAAATATTTGATGAATGAGTGAATAAACCCAGCCTACCTTGTCTGACTGTGTTACTGAAATGATTCAAACCCAGGGATGTGTCAAGGATGAGTTCTTAGTCCCCCAGAACACCAGGGTGGGGCTGCAGTAGGTAATGGATGAACATTTGCCAATTTTGAGTTGCCTTTGCTTGGGGGGTGTGGTGAGCTCCGCATCACGGATGGTGTGCAACAAGAACCACTCGAGGGAGTCTGCAAAGGGCACTCAGGCTCTAGTAGGGCTGGTGGGCTGCACTCAGGGGGCCAGTGGATTCCGCTGGGGCTCTGAGATCCTTCTAGCCAGAAAGTCTATGACAGTGGTTCCCCACGTGGAAAGTTATTTATGAATAACCCCCTGGGGGCCTGATTTACTGAGGCTCCTCTGTGCTCCTAGTGCCCAGGTGGCTAGAGGCCAAGCAGCAAAGATGCTAAGGCCCCAAGGCCAAGGGAAAGGCAGGCAGTAGCTGATCTACAGAATGGAGGTCAGAGAGAAGCAGAGATTCCAGTGGGAGAAGGGAAGGGAGAGAAACCAGGGAAGGCTTCTGGGAGGAGGTGAGAGGTGATCGAAAGTGGGAGGATGGAGGCATGGTTGGGGTGGGGGAACATGCTCCATGGTCAAAGGTTTGGAGGAAGGAGATTTTGCAAATCACTGGGAAAATTGGGAAGGTCAAGGAGGTGGCCGGCTGGGATGGGAGCCGGGGAGGCAGAGGACAGCCTGCTGACAGAGGAGAGTTCGAAGGGAGAGTTAGGGGTGAGGAGGAGTAGGCAAGGTCACCTGGACCACCTTGCCTTCTTGTGGTGTGGGTGACAGCTGTCACCCTGCAAGGGGGAAAACCATGTCCAAAGGTAGCTGATGTCTTTCAAGCTCTCTTCCAGGTCTGGTGACCCCTGGGAGCTCACGTTGCCCTCTGGAAAATGGGCTGCTCTCCACAAGGGGCTTAGTACTCCTCTGAGTTCCTCGGACCAGCCTGGAATTCCAGCTGGGAAGCTCCTTACTCCCAGGAGGCCCCTGGCTGAGAGCACAGACCCCTCAGGGTTCTCTGTGACCCTGGAACTGGCCGCCACCCCGTGGTCCGCAGAGCCAAACGGTGTGACCCAGCAATGACAACAGACTCTCCCCAGCCGCACCTGGCTGACGGGGCTGCGAGTTTTGTCAGTGTGGTGGATCTGCCTTCCAAAGCCCTTGACCCCAGAGGCCACCTCCTTTTCCTGGTGCTTCCCCTGCTCGGGGCCCCTGCAGGCTCCCCCCGCCACACCCCTGCTCGCCCCAGGGACAAATGTTCTCCATCTCTCCCGTGAGTTTTCACAATCTCTGTTGAATTTTTGGATCAGCTCTCCCTGCACCTGTAGCTCTCCCCTGCTTGTCGAAGGAGACCGGGAAAGGAAAGTATCAGGACTGGTTGGCTAAGCACTTGGTCCCCCGTTGTGACTTACCCGCCTCTTACCGGCATTCCCTTTTGGATTTCCTTCCATCCGGCAGGCTGGGGGGCTCTCCGCCTATTTGGGACTGTCCTGAGCTCTCCGGAGCCCCTCAGTGGGTGAGAGGCCCGGGTGGTGATCCCCAGAGACAAGAGCTGAGCGTGAGGGCCCTCCGGCCAGCAGGAAGCAGGTGTTAAAGCCCCAGATGGCAAATGTCTCTCCACTCAGCAAGCCCGGAGCCAGGAGGCCCCAGGGCCAGGCTTATGGACCAGGCCAGGAAAGGCGGCTCCCCAAAGCCAACATGGACAGTGGCCACCTGCCCTACCATGTGGACCCAGAGAGGGGCAGGCACCTGCCACACTTGCACAGTCCTTCTCCCATAGCAGTCAGGGCAAGACTGGGTCTGGCAACCCTCTCTTCACCCCAGCCTGAGAAGCATGTGGTTGGTCCCTACTGGGGGATGACATGGCGGTCCTGGTCCCAGCTCAGGGTGGAAGTTTCCATCATAGGTACCAGCGAGGTCAGGAAGGTGAGCATCGGGATGGGCAGAACCTTCCAGAAACTCCCTTCTGGAATCACTAGAAAGACTCATCCTGGCACCTGCACTCATCAGCCTTGGATGAGTGATGTCACCCATGTGAGCCTCAGTTTTATCCCCAGGAAAATGGGGCGAGGATTCACTGTGAGGTCACACGCTTTAGAACATGGCCTGACCTTCTGTGTTGTATGGAAGTTAGCTACTCCGCTTATCGTCATCATCACATTCCCTGCCCACAGGCTGGGATCAGCCGTCCTGGGGCCCAGAGGCCTGGAGACCAGCTCAAGGGACAGTTAAGCTATGCAGGGCCTGGAGACAGGTGGGCTCACTGCCTGAGCCCTGTGCTACCGGCGCTGGCGGCCGATCAGACGTTGGGGGCCTCACATGGGAGCCCATTTGGCCAGACGGCCTTTGGGGGCCGCAACAGACCCACGGGGCCTGCCAGGGGCAGGTGCAGACTTGGCTTGGCACATCTCCTGGAGAATTCTTGGGCTGTGTCAGGCCCGGTAAGGACGGGCCCCCGCTGGGGGTACGTGCGGCCAGCGTGGAATAAGGGATCTGATTCTCCAATTCTCCCTCTTTGGGGTCACGTTCACGTTTCTTTGGTCTGCCTCTTCGCCTTTTCAGCTCCCCAGACATCGTCAATGGCCCAAGGGCTGGAGGGGGTCATGGTCGCCCCAGTAACCAACCACAAGGCAGTAGTCGAATTGCCTGAGGGGTCTTGTGGGTCAGGCTGGTGCAGAAACCCTCTCCCCGAGCTGACTGGGGGTGACATGTGCTTGCACTTCTCACGGGAGGACGGTGGCCCACTCAGAGTCACAGAGCTCAAGGGGTCGGGCCATGTTGCAGCCTTGAATGCTCCCCACCAGGGTGGGTGGCCCTGCCTTGGAAGCTCTCCTGACCTCAAATGGCCCAACGCCAAGTCCTCCTGGCGGGTTCCAGGCCTCAACATACTGTGTGTTCTCGGCCAAGTGCCCCTTCCTGGGCCTTTGTCCCTTGGGTGCAGAGATCCGGTTGGCCCAGTATGAGCGGAGATCCTGTGGTTTGGACGGTGTCTGGACCCCACCCACTCCGAATGGCCCCAAACAGGTGCCTGGCAGGGAGGGCGCCGTCCTGTCCTTTGTCACCCTCCCAGCTATTGTCCGGACCCGGAGCGCTATTTAAAGAGCCGTCCCTGAGAACCCCCAGCCCTGCTGCGACGAGAGGGAGCTCTCCAGACCATGGTATGCTGGGGCTGCCCTGCCTCCTGACCCTGACCTCATTCCTCAGCTCTGACCTCATCCTGTGACCTTGACTTCTTGTGTGATTCTGACCTTCATCTCATGCCTGAACTCACCCTGACCTTGACCTTGCTCCTCTGACATCCTTGAACTTGACCTGAGGTTGTCCCTAGTCCTGACCTTTTCCTTCACCCTTGATGTTACCCCTGCACCTGGCTTACCCTGGACCGTCCTTAACGGGGGGTCAGTCCATCCATGTACGTCCCGATTTGTGTCTCTGCTTCCTGGACTCAGTGGGGGCTGCTGTGGTGAAGCGGTGGGGGGTGGGGGGGATAGGAACAAAGAAGAAGGGGGTAGAAGGAGACAGGGTGGTCTTAGAGGTTTCATAGCAGAAGCAGGACTCTGGTCCCATCGAGAGGCCATGGTTCCCGGGGGGCTGGGGTTGATATTCCAGGATAGCCTGGGACCTACACAGACTGGCATGGGACCTGCCCTGCTGCCCTCCCCTTGCCTCTGTCCCCAGCCCCTTGGGTGTCCCTGCAGGCTCTCAATGGCACAGCCCTTTCAAGTCTCTGTCTCACACCTTCACTGTCCCTCCTGGCCTGAGAACTCTGACCTGGCTGTCAAGTCTCAGTTCAGAAGCCACCTCCTCCGAGAGGTCTCCCGTGATTGCCCTAATGGCATAAGGGCTGCTCTGTGCTCTTAGTGTCTGTCCGTTCCTCCATCATTCCCCACTGATCCTCTGTCTCCCAGGTGGACTGGGGGATCCCTGGGGACAAGGCAGGGCCTGATTCAGCACTGGGTCCCTGGGACTGGGCACAGGGCCTGGCTGGAGGCCAGCAGGCACCTAATCAACGTCCCGATGTTCTGAGGTAGACATCATCTTGGTTTTATAAATGGGGACACTGAGGCTCAGAGCAGGCAACTGATGTTCTCAGCATCGCAGTGCTGCGAGCCGCAAAGGCAGGACTAGAATTCAGGTCTGGGTGACCCCCTTCTGCCCCGAGGTGTTCCTTTCGGAAGATTTTCATTTTTTTTTTTTTTAAGGGCACATTGTAAAAGGCAATTTCCAAGACGGCTGGGCTGGAAACAGTCCCAGCTGGGACAGCGGGAGGCCACCGAGGCCCTTGGAGCTCAGGGGGCCCCCGGGGAGTCCGAGAGAACAATCCCGTCCTCCCTCGGGGGGGCTCTGGCAGGGGGGCCTGGCACACAGTGGGGCAATGGCCCACGACAGGGACACGGAAGGCTGCCTGAGACAGGGGTGGGGGACACCCAGGCCGAGGGCAGGTCTGAGGAGAGAGAGGGCAGACTATCCCACAGACGGAAGTGATTGTTTTTTATTAATCAGAGGGAAATGTGTATGTAATTATGTGAGATGAGCCCCGCAGGGAGGTTCCTTTCTTTATGATGTCTGAAGGGATTTATAAATATTACAGAGGCTTTACTGCACATAGCGTCCTGCCTACCCCCTTTCAAAGGATTAGTGGAGACAAAGCACCCAGTAAAAGCTAATTAGAAGTCAGCCGGCGGTACAGCTCCTGAGCCCAGGAGCCGGAGGGGAAATGGGGGTGAGTGCGGTCTGGGGGGACAGGACCAAGCCCGGGGAGGGGAGACCACACAGGGACCGGGGCAGTGGAGGGAAGACAGGAGGAGCCCACGCTCCGGGGCGGGGTGGGCAGAGGCTTGGCACCACTGACATGGGGGCAGGAAGGCTGGGGGTGGGGGGACACCCCTTGCCCCTCTGCCTCTGTGAAGCCCGGGCTGCCCTTTGCAGCCTCACAAGCCACGGCTGAGACTCCCTGCCCTACAGAAAGCCCCGGTGAGAGATGCTGAGGGCGAAGTCCCCCGGGGGGTCTTGGGGACCCAGAGCTTTCAGGGAATGCTCAAGGGGGTGCTCTCAGGCCCCTGATATCCTGCGAGGAGCACGTAGAGTCAGGAAGGCGGCCAGAGACCTTCCTCGTGGGTGGTCGCCTGCTCTACCTGCTGTGGAGATGGGCTCTGGGCTCTGGGCAGCCGTTTCCCGATGGATCCGCACTCGGAGCTGGGCCCTGGGTGGGTGTCGGGGAGCCCCGGGGTGGGACGGACAGAGGGAGATGTGGCCGGACCGGGTCCTCTCTGCTATACCGCTTGGGTTCCCCCCACCAGCTTAAGAAGCTGCTGACCGGCCCATGGGGTGGGGGTCCCCAGGCTTCTGGCCTCAGGCAGGGCAAAGGCCCTGCTTATCCGCCAGGTTTCCTTAGAGCCCTGTCGGTCTGCAGTGCCCCGCGGCCCAGGGCGGCCCTGTCACTCGGGACTGGGACAGACTGGGAGGGGCAGCACTGCACAGGGGTGGTGGGGGGTGGCAGGTGGGATGCGCGTCTGCCCTCAGAGGAAGGCCCTCTCACTGCCTCCCACCTGGCACTTCCCAGGCACCCAAAAGAGCCCGAAAGAGAGCGGAAGGTGGTGCCAGCTCCAATGTCTTCTCCATGTTTGATCAGTCCCAGATCCAGGAGTTTAAAGAGGTCGGTCAATGTGCCCTCTGGGCCACCGGGAGTGTTAGTGCAATGCATGGGAAGCATCCGAGGGGCTGGCAATGCCCAGGTCGCCCTTGGTCCCTGGGGGTGATGACGACGTCACTATCCTTAGAGCCCACCGCGTTGTGCCTCTGAGCCCGGAGACGTGACTTGCTGTCTTTGGGCAACCCCCACCCCTCTCTACCCGAGCCTTTGCTTGCTGTGTGACCTCAGGCTTCTGCTCTCTGAGCCTCAGTTTTCCTCTCCATAAAATGGGGTTGCTGCAGCGTGACGTGAGGGGCGGGCATGGCACCCCCGCCACGTGTTGGGGAGGGGCGGGAACGGAGTGGGCCTGCCAACACTCTCATGCGGGGGCCATGCTGAGCCAGGAAACCCACTGGTTGGAGGTTACCCAGGCAGCGGTGTACAGGACGGCAGCCCCTTGGAGGGGGTAGGGGATGGGCTTGGGCGAGTGGGTCAGTGGCCGCTCAGTACCCATGTCTCCACCAGGCCTTCACCATCATGGACCAGAACCGGGACGGCTTCATTGACAAGGAGGACCTGAGGGACACTTTTGCCGCCTTGGGTGGGTGACCAGCAGCTGAGTGGGGGGGGGGGGAGGCTCGGGGCTTGGGGCAGAACTGAGCCCAGGCCTTCTGGAAGGAGTGGGTGCCTGGGGACAGGCCAGGGCAGCAGTTGCAGTGGTGTGAGGGGCTTGGCCTGTGCCTGGAAGGTATGGTCTGGGCCAAGGACACAGGGAAGGCAGCAGGTGCACGAATGGCCTGGCCTAGGGGCCGGGGTGGGGAAGGCGGCCAAGAAAGCAGTGGGCGATGCTGGGGGAGGAGGCTGGACACGTCCGCAGGGTTCAAGGCGACCAGGATTCAGCTACCAGGGGAAGCTGCCCAGGGAGAGGCCTTAAGGCATGAATGGGGTGGGGGGTTCAGCTCGCGGGAAGGGGGCATAACCGAGTCATGCCTGAACTACGCTTTGAGCTCCCGGAGATGTGACTGTCCCCTGGGACCAAGAGGAACCCCAGGGTCCACCCACCCCCAGGGGACCTCCTCCTGTGGCATATGAGCTCTGAGCTCCCGGTCTTCTGGCCCCTACGCATCTCCATTTCAGCTTCTTTGGGCCTCAGTTTCCTCATCCGTGAAATGGAGATAATCACCAACTCGCTCTCCTTCCCACGGAGGCCGAGGTGTTAGCAGGGGGGTTGGGCAGTGAGGCTGGGAGCAGCCCAGTGCTGTGGCCAGATGTGTCCCCGTCTTAAGTTCCCCAGCAGATGGGCAGGGCCTGAGGGCTGAGTTGGGGTGGGGGTGGCGGGAGCATAGAGCTGGGAGACCCTGGTCCCGAGCTCTGTTCTCCTGGGCTGCCTGCGGGCAGGCTCCCCTCGGTCCCTCACTGTGCTCCCGGGTGTCCCCCCCCACCCCAGGCCGCATCAATGTGAAGAACGAGGAGCTGGAAGCCATGGTGAAGGAGGCGCCTGGACCCATCAACTTCACCGTCTTCCTGACCATGTTTGGGGAGAAGCTGAAGGGTGAGGGAGGCCCCACGTCGCCCGGGTGGGGAGGGCAGTCTGGCTCCGTGTGCAGACCGCTGGGAGCGTGGGGTAGCCCCAGCTGCCAGCCCCCTGGGCCCTACCCCAGTTTCCACCTCTAGGCCAGAGCAGGAGGAGGGCATCTGGGGCTGGGAGGGGACAATTTGTGGGCCCCACCTCGAGGGGCTCAGCAGGAGCTCGAGGGGCTCAGCAGGGATAGACCCCTAACCATGACTCCTGGTTCTAACCACGGCAGCTCCCCGGCCAGGGGCGTGGGGTCAGGGCAGCGGTCCAGGCAGCTCTGTCTCTTTCTCTCTGGGCCCTGGGGAGCTACCCTCTGACCCTTAGTAGAGTTTTCCTGGGCTTGAGGTTTCCCTGGGCAGAGGGAGGAGGCCAGCGTGGGCTGTGGCTGTCCTGGGAGGTGACACTCCTCCCCACCGACACCCTGCCCGAGGCCCTCCCTCTGATCTCCAGGCCCTACCCGAGCCCAGTCTTCAGCCCCCAAGGACAGCACTGTCTTTTTGGCCTGCCAGTTCTCATGCACATCGTGGGTGACAAGAGAGCCCCAGCGATGCCCCCCCCAACCCCACCTCACTAATCATGACCTCTGAGCTTTAGTTTCTTCGTCTATAAAATCAGGCCAATCATCAGGAGGGTTAAGCCCATAATAAGTGCTCAGTGGGGTCTCCATGTACAGTTGCGCAGGCTGCTCATAAGTACACGCAGCACCCCGGGTCATTACTCCTATTCTTTGTTTCTCAGAAATATCCCTTCTCTTGCTCCAACTGAGGAAGTCCCCCCAGACCGCCCCCAACCCCCCGCCCTGGCCTGTCCTCTTCACCCTGGCTTTCTCCCTGCCTGTATGTGCTGTTTCTAGGTACAGACCCGGAAGAGACCATACTCCACGCCTTCAAGGTGTTTGACACTGAAGGGAAAGGTTTCGTTAAGGCTGATTTGTAAGTCCCCTCTGCCCTTTGTTTTGGTTTTTCTCTCCCCAAAGGCTTAGGTGATCAGTGAGCTGGGTGAGGTCAGGGTGGGTTGCCGCCCAGTCGCCTACCCCTCCCAGCGCTTAGCCAGCTCAGGCAGTGTCTGGCCAGGAGCCAGGAGGGCACTGCCCTGCCCAGCTCAGCCATCACTCGGTGTCCCTTCCCCTCTCTGGGACCTGGTGTCCCCCATTTCTGTGTGGAAGTGTATGGGGAGTGTGGGGTCACCAGGGGTGGGTTTCCCAGTGGTAGAGGTGGGCCTTGAAGGGAAACGAAGGGCTACTTAGGCTGGGGCAGGGAACATTCTAGATGCCGCAACACAACTGTGAAGGAACAGGGCTTGGCATTTGCGGGGTTGGTGAGGGGGCGGCTGGAGGTCCGGTTGGGGACACTGAGCACAGAGAGGGTCTATGTGGGGTAGGTCCTGCGACAGGCCCTGGGCTGCGGGTCTGCACGGGGGGCCACTGGGCTGGCATGTGGGGGTGGGGGCACTGAGCGGAGTTGAGCGTGGTGGCGGGGGCAGCCTGCCCAGCGGCTCGGACGTGGAACTGTCCCCAGGGAACTCCCTTCAGAGCCTCAGAGGTCTCACCAGGCCTGTGGGTGGCCTGGAGCAGGCAAAATTTTCCCCCCAGGCAAAGACTTCCTGACTGATTACTGTGATGCTTGTGGCCTTGGCTTTGAGGCCAGATTTGCTGCCCACTAGAATCATCCCATATGGGGCCGGGGGAGGTGGGCAGGAGAGGGCAGGAAAGGGGAGCTGTGGGGAAACCAGCAAAGTTCCGTCTTGTCCCTCACACCTTCTCACCACCCCCACCCCCCAAAGTTGTGAGCCACATTTTCCCCAGGGCTAGGTGAGGGGTTGTTCAGGGCTCCTGCGGGCTGGGGCCCTCTCCTTCGCCCCTCCCTCAGGATCCACGGTTCCCACACCCGTCTTGGGGACCCCCGCGAGGCACTGAGGACAACCCCTCTCCTGGCACGCACCTTCACTCCCACCAGGGCTGGGCCAGGAACCCTTCTGGGACCCAGTTTGGGAACCGAAATCCCCACCCCTGGGGCTATCAGACCTTGAAGACGTGGCTGCCTGCCAGGAAGGCCGCAGAGGAGCCTTGGCTGAAAGGGAGTCTGTGAACAGTCCCCAGCCCGGAGAGTCGGAAACTGTGACTGTCCCACAGTAACATAAATAATGGAAAATGTGCGTCGGTCCTTAGCAGGCTGGCCCCTGCCGGCGCCGCGGGACACTTGGCGCTCAGGCCTGGCTCAGCCCTCTGATCCCTTCCCCGCCCGCTGTGCCCTGCCGAGAGGCCCGGAGGGGGCCCTCCAAGCTCCCAGGGCATCAGTCCTGTGGGGCTTCACCTCCTGCCGCTCCCCCAGCCCCCGGGGGCCGCTCAGACCCCACCCTGTCACTGCCAGTCCTGACCTTTTGGCACCTTGGTTGTTCCCTCTATAAAAGGGGCTCATAGCACTCACTTCCCAGGGCTATGAGGAGCAAAGGAGACCTGGGCAAGGCCGAGGGCCAGCCCTTGTATTCTCGGAGGCACGGGGAAGTGTCAGCGCGAGTCACTCCCTGGCTGAACTAGCAGGGCCCCTAGAAGAGACTGAGGGGTCCACCTGAGGCCACACAGTCGTCTGGCCAGTGGCCTCCTGGGGCACGACGCCTCCCCACCCCCCTGTCTGCTCTCACCACCCCTGGGATCCGCATGTGCTTGCCCCGGGTGGCCCTTCCCCTCAACCTGACCCTTCCTCTCCCCTGAGCAGCATCAAAGAGAAGCTCATGACCCAGGCCGACCGGTTCAGTGAGGACGAGGTGAGTGCGGGCTTTCCAGGGCACAGCCTAGAATCTTCCTGGGGAAGGTCCCGCCCGGCCCAGGCCCTTCTCAGTGGCCCCCTTCCCGGGAGATGGCTCTTCCTTTTTAGACGGTGACACGATGACTCCCCCCCTTGACTCATCGGAGGAGGACAAGGGTGAGTGGGGCTGGCTGTGGGCCCCGGCCATCCCCACCTCGACCTGCAGAGAGGGGAGCCCCATTCTGCCTGACGCCCTCGGGTGACCTCCCCCATCCCCCGCTCGGGGCCCCTTTCGACCCGAGTCCAGGCTGACTCCCTACTCCTTCCCCAGGTCAAGCAGATGTTTGCGGCCTTCCCGCCAGATGTGTGTGGTAACCTGGATTACCAGAACCTGTGTTACGTCATCACCCATGGAGAGGAGAAGGACTAGCAGGCCAGGGAACCCCCCCACATTCGGAGGTAGCAAACTCCCGTGGTGTTTTGGGGGTGACCCCTGGTGAGCCCCCTACAGCCAACGTGTGCAAAGGAAATTCTCCCCTTACCCTCCCCGCCCCGGCTCAGGGGTAAAGCGAGAATAAAAAACGCTAACAAGGCCTGCGTTTTCGTGATTAATGCTCCAGTTGGGGAGAAAGCGAAACATTCCTGCGTTGTTGGTTTTTCCAAAAACTTTTTTTTTTACTTCTCCGGCTTTGCTCAAATGTTCCTGATGAGCTGGTGTTTAGAACTAATTGACAGTTTTAATGATCCCCAGCTGGGCCACAGGACATGCCTTCATTTAGGAAGCTTTTACTGAGCACCTGGGGCGTGCCAAACCCGGTGCCGGTCCGGGGGGGGACACACAGAAGAGCCAACCCTGTCCCCGGGCCGGAGGGTCGTGCAGTGATCAGGACAAGATGTGGGGTCGGGGCACCAGGGTGGGGGGGGCGTGGTCAGAGCAGTGCCCGGGAGACCCGGCGTCTGGGATCTGGGCAGAGGCCAAGAAGGTGGAGAAGAGGAGGCAGATCCAAGGGACGATCAAGGAGCAGTTGGGGACTCCTCCTTCAACAGGACCCGTGTAGCACCAACCACAAAATGAAAGGGCATATGTTGGACCTATTGGAAGACATATTGGAAGAATGTGAAAACGCAAAGCCCAGTATTGGGAATAGATTTTGACAAAGATCTCATGTCCCAAATATACTTCTAAAAAAATCCTGCATAGGGGCCCCCTGGGTGGCTCAGTGGGTTAAGCCTCTGCCTTCGGCTCGGGTCATGGTCCCAGGGTCCTGGGATCGAGCCCCATGTTGGGCTCCCTACTCAGCGGGGAGTCCGGCTCTCCCTTTCCCTCTGTCCCTCCCCTTGCTGGTGTTCACACACTCTCCCTCTCGCTCTCAAAAATAAATACATAAAATCTTTAAAAAAAAAAAAAGACTTCATGGAGAATTATTTTTTAAAAATCCTACCCATCCTTAATGGAAAGTGAATAATCACGGACACACACACACACACACAGACACAGCGGGCGCCTGGCTGGCTCAGTCGGTAGAGCATGCGACTTGATCGCAGGCTTGTGAGTTGCAGCCCCACGCTGCGGGGAGAGCTTCCTTAAAAATAAAATCTTTAAACAAAGAGAGAGAGACACACACACACAAAAGAGAGCATACTTCTTTCTGTAACTTTTTAAAATGATAGCATGCTTAAAAATAACTTTTTTATTAAGATATAATTCATGTGCCATAAAATCCACCCTTTGAAAGTATATAATTCAGTGGCTTTTAGTATACTCCCAGGGCTGGGTGGCTATCTCCACTGTCTATATCCAGGACATTTTCATCACCCCCCAAAAGAAACCCATTAGTCAGTTAAGCCGCTGCCTTCAGCTCAGGTTATGATCCCAGGGTCCTAAGATCGAGTCCCACATCGGGCTCCTTGCTCAGTGGGGAGCCTGCTTCTCTCTCTGCCTCTGCCTGCTTTCTCTCTGTCTCTCTGTCTCTGTCTCTCTCTCTCTTTCTGACAAATAAATAAAATCTTGAAAAAAAAAAAAAAAGAAACCCATTAGCAGTCACTCCTCACCCCTTTCTGTGCCCAGTCCCCAGCAACCACCAATCTACATTCTTTTTCTATGGATCTGCCTATTCTAGACATTTCATATAAATGGAGCCATACAGTATATGGCCTTTTGTGTCTGGCTTCTTCGCATAATGTTTCCATGGTTCATCTGTGTTGTGGTACTTTTCCTCTTTATAGTGGATAACGTTTCGTTGTATGGCTAGACCATGTTTTGATGATCCACTCATCTCTTGATGGATAGTAAGGATGTTCCCGCTTTGGGGCTATTATGAATAACAGTGCTGTGAACATTCATGTGCGAGTTTTTGCGTGAACCTGTTTTTTGATTCTCTTCTAGGGATGCAATTGATGGGCCATATAGTAATTCTACGTTTAACTTTTCTGGGAATTGCTAAACTGCTTTCCAAAGCACTTTTTCAAAGAGACAGCCCCATTTTATATGCCCACTGGTAATGTTTGAGGTTCTTCTACTTTCTTCACATCCTCACCAGCACTGTTATTTTTGTGTTTTTTTTCTTTTTTAATTTTAAATTTTTATTTTTTTTAAGTAAGCTCTACATCCAATGTGGGACTTGAACTCACAACCTGAGATCAAGAGTGTCATGCTCTACCAGTGGAGCCTGCCAGGTGCCCTGCTGTTTTTGTTTTTATTTTTTAAATAGCCCTCCTAGTGGGTGTAAAGTGGCATCTCATGTTGTTTTTGATTCACATTTCTCTAAGGATTGATGAAGCTGAGCATCTTATCATGTTCTTATTGACCATTTTTATCTCTTTCTTTTTTTTTTTTTTGAAAAATGTCTTTTCAGCTTCTTGGCTCATTTTTAAATTGGGTTATTTATCTTTTTTGTTGCTGAGCTGTAAGAGTTCTTTATATATTTTAATACTAGGCTCTTTAGATACATGATTTGCAAAAAAATGTTCTCCCGTTCTGTGGGTTGTCTTTTCACTTCCTTGATAGGGTAGTTTTTTTTTTTTTTAAGATTTTATTTATTTATTTGACAGACAGAGATCACAAGTAGGCAGAGAGGCAGGCAGAGAGAGAGGAGGAGGAAGCAGCCCCCCCCCCCCCCACTGAGCAGAGAGCCTGACGTGGGGCTCGATCCCAGGACCCTGGGATCATGACCCGAGCCAAAGGCAGAGGCTGTAACCCACTGAGCCACCCAGGCACCCCTGATAGGGTTGTTTAATGCTTATTCTTTCTTCCAAGAGTTTCATAGTTTCAGCTTCTGCATTTAGGACATTAGGACATCTTGAGGGTTATGGAGTTGTTGTTATCTATGGTGTGAGGTAGGGGTCCAGCTTCATTTTTTTGCCTATAGATATCCATTCTTCCAGGATTTGGAGGAGTGAGACTATGTACCCCCTTGTGAAAGGATGAACTGATCAGAGTGGTGGGTTTATATCTAGACTCTCATTTCCAATCCATCCACCTCCATGTCTCAGTGCGTACCTTTCGATTTCACTTATGTGGCATTCCATACCAAATGAAACTAATTTATGAAGGCAGAAGGCAGGATAATGGCTATTTCTGGGGGTGGGGAAGGGCCATGAGAGAGACTTATGGAAGACAAAAATGCTCTATGTCTTGATCTGGTGGCCAGTACTCAGGTGAAGACATGAAAGGTGATAAGACGGTACCATTAAGAGTTGAACAGTTAATGCCCTTTCCTATATTTATGTTCTATCCCAACAGGAAGGAAAGAGAACAGGAGGAGAGAGAAATAGGAAAGAGAAAAAGTTGGGGGGGCTGGAGGGAGGGAAAGAGAAGACAGGATGGTCAGGAGATAGGGTGGAGATGAAGGGCTTCAGGGGAGCTGTGGGGACATGGCTTTGGCGACTGATGGCAGTACACCCTTGGATGCCATGTCTTGGGCTCTGGGACCCAGGGCCTGGCCTAGCCTGTGAAGGGATCACCAGCAGTGGGACCAGAAGAGACCACGGAGTAATCCTGAATCCTTAGAGCAGGAGGAGGACCAAGCAGAGATGGGCAGTTAGCAGGCTGGGAGGCGAGATCTGGGGGAGACGATCAGGTGGAAAAAATGCCAACAACGTGGGATCTAAAGGGCCGGACCCCAGGTTGAGGTCTGCACGTGCTCTTAGACATCTCATCCTTGTGAGTGCGGGACAGGAAAGGGAGGCACAGAGCTTGCCCAAGGGCACTTGGTGGAGCTGGGATGGGGACCCAGGCAGCCCGGCTGTGCACCCATAAGCTCTACCCCACACTACCAGCTGATGCAGCGTAGTGTGGGGGTAGGGACAGAGTTTAGGAACAGAGTTTAGGGCCACAACAAGAAGTTTCCTTTCCTTGTCCCTCACCCTCCTAAGCTCCTCGTTGCCTCTGGGGGAGGTGGGGAGAGAGGTGTGCCCACCAGCCCGGAGCTCCCCGGCTCAGATCCCAAGGGCAAGGTCTGCGAGCAGGGGCTGGGGAACTCCACGAGAGCCCTCTCTCTCCGCCCAGGCCTTGCTCCTCCTGCTCTCTAAGACTTTGGCTTTCCTGGAAATCAAGGTCTCTGCTGCTGAGGAACTCGTCAGACCTGTTTACGCCCTGAGGAACCAGGCCAGAGCCAAGCTGGAGGGAACAGACGCCATGGGCACCTGCTGGCCCGCCTCACAGCTCCTGGAGGCCCGGCTCCATGACACCCAGTTCTGCCCGCCCTGCAGTGGCCCAGCCCCACGAGGACATGGGGTGGCCAGCCAGGAGGGCCAGAGGGGCCCCGTGCAGCTCAGGAGAAGACACTGGGGGCCCATGCACGCCTCCGTCCTTCAGACATCCGGCCACTTACACCCACTCTGTTCCAGGGCCCAGAGAGGATCCGTAACACCAGGAACACCCACCTCTGTCCTCAGTGGGCTCTGGCCCCACAGGCATGGGAGCGGATGGACTCTGGCGGCCAAGGGAGAAGGCAGGGCCAGCGCGGGGCACCAGTGGCGGCTCCAAGGCATTGGCTTCTGCCTTTCTCAGTGTCTCCACAGCTTAGCTGGCTCATGGCCCCTCTCCTTCCACTGAGGTCCATTGGTGATTTGACTACCCCTGACCCAAGCCCACAACCAGGGGCCTTTAGTTTCTCTGACTTTCCATCCAGTTCTTGAGGGACACTTGGAGTGGCCCCACAGGACCACCAGATAGGTCCCACTGGATCTTCCTCTATTCCAGGAAGCTGGGTTGGGGGTTGAGTTTCCTGAAAGCCAGAGAGAAATCGGGAGCAGCGTGCATCAGTGTTGATGGACTCATCATGTCTCCTGAGTCGTATCTCAGATCGCTTTTTAAGGTACAAGAACTCCTTGGGGCCTCCCTAACCTCGCCCTGCACCTCCATCCTCTTGGATCTGGGCTCCAGCTGTACAGCCTCATTTGGCCCCTTGAGTGCCAGGCACTTCTTCCTGCCACAGGGCCTTTGCATATGCTGCTCCTGCTGCCTGGCACACTCTCCCGCCTGGTACCACCCCCTCCTCTGCCCACTGGCCCCACTCAGCTTTCTCTTCTCAGCCCTGCCTCTCATCTCCAGTTCCTGTTGCCCGGAATGCGCCACCCCCCTCTCCAGCGCCTCATCATGGCACCCAGCACTTTTGCTGGGGATATGTAAGTGGGGTTTTCCTTTCCCATAGGGCTTTAAGTCTGGGATCAGGGTGGATTCTCTCGCTCCCTGTACCCCTAGCACCCTGCACAGGGCCTACCACTGCAAAGACTCTTGGGAAACATTTAACCAGCTCCAACAAGCCTGGAGAGATGATCCAGACTGCATGAGGCCTTCGGAGGCAGCTTCTGTGGTCAGTGCTGTGGGCTCTGGGCCTCCTAGAAGATACTATGGGCCAGAAGTCACAGCTAGGGCCCGCAGCAACCCTAGATCCATCCCCAGGGCTGCATGGGGCCTGCCCTATCTGTCTGTGACTTAGTCTCCCCCTCAAACAGAATGGGATCCCATGGTCCCTGGAGTCTCAGGAACTCTAGCCCCCAGGGCAGCAGAGAACCCTGAGGCCGTGGGCATCCCTGGGTCTACCTAGCTGTGTTGCACGGAAGGTGACCCATCTCGAGAGCTGGCCAGACTGGCTGTCGGGAATTCTTGGTGGCCCCAACCCAAGCCCAGCAGGTGACAGGCAGCAAACCCAAGCCTAGCCGTGGTAAGGCTTCATGTCCCCAGGGAGCTGGGTGCAGGGGGCAGGGGGGTGGAAGTTGGCCCCACTCCGGCCCCGCTGGCTCCCCCAGCCAGCTGGGTCTCATTGAGGGTAATTAGCCCTGGGAGCCGCCTGGATCTTGGCATCTGATTTTCCACTGTGATCCGTCAGCCCGGGCCTTCGGACAGTGGCCCCCGTAAAATCACGAGGGGGTCGCTGTTAAGAGAAACGGCAAATTCCTTCCACCCGTGCGGCTGGCTAAATTGACTTTGAGAGCAGATTCCCTCCTGGCGCTCGCTCAAGAATGGCCAAGTCCTTTGAAGGTCTTTCCAGGACGGACCCCAGGGGCTTGGAGCCGGCCGGGCGGGGAATCTCCCGGGAGCCTCTGCTGACCATGGGAGAGGGGGGCCCCCTCCGGCTGGCCCCTGGCTGCTGGAGGGACCCTGCTGGGCTCCGCTGGCCATCTCCGTGGCAACCCTGGGGGTGACTCTGGATCTTTTTCACAACCAGGAAGTGGCTGGGGCGGGGGTGGGGCAGGGAGAGCCCACGATGTGCTCAGTCCAGCTGTCCTTCAGTCTGGCTGAGGGTTAGGCTGGGCCTCTGGGGACGCCTAAGTGTCAGTGTCTGTGTGTCTCACACGTAAAACCTTCAAGTCTCACCTGACAAAGAACCCTGCCCAGGGTGAAGGTCCTGGCGACTCTGGCTGGCTCCACAGCCTGGATCTCTGGGTGTGCCTCCGACTTTGTCACTTCTGGGCAAGGTCATTAACCTTGCTGTGACTCAGTTTCCCTATTTAGAAAATGAAGCTCATGGTAGTGTTAACCTCACAGGATAGCTCCTCGCTTCACGCAGGCCAGGCTCTGGGATCCAGGGGTGGACAGACAGATCTCATCCGGACCCCTGCTGAGCCCACGTCCAGGGGAAGGCAGATGCCGGTAATGACATCATGAGACAAGAAGGACTCAAGGTGATAGAGGGGTGGATGGGCAAGGGGCGGGTGAAGAGGCAGTAGGCTACCCATGTAGGCCATGGTAAAGCTGTGTCCTAGGAGTAGGGACACTTTCATGTCATTGGGAATGACATGAGCTCAAGTGTAGTTTAATAACCCAAGGTGACAAGTGCAAAGTCAGAAAAGGCCCATGGAGCTGAGAAAGCACAGAGGAGAAGCCCAATCCAGCCTGGAAGGCTTCCTGGAGGAGGTGATAACCTAAAGAATGAGTAGGGGAATGCAGACAAAGAGGATGATGACAGGCCTCCAGGTGGAAAATAGAAAAAGAGAGTCTTCTGGAAAGTCCACTCCTGATTACATCACGCAGAGATGTTGGGTGTTGGCGAGGCTCCGACCAGCCCGTCGCCCTTCTTAACCAGCAGGAAGCAGACCCTAGGCCAGGCGCTTTCCTTCAGACCCAGCACCCAGCTAGACTCAAGCAACACCCTCTCTGTTTCTGTGGTCATCTCCTGTTTATGGCGTGTGGAACTAGCTTTTCACGTTTGGTAGCAAGGTTTTTTTAGAAGCGCTTTCTTCAGAAGGAATGTATATCTGTGAGTCGATTTAAGGAAAACAATGAAGGTAGACAATACCTAAGAGCAGAAATAATAAATGTGGGGTGGGAATCACTGAGGTTTGGGGGGAAGAGGTGAATTCTAGAGGAGAGACTGTGAGATACTCTTTGGAAAGCGAACAGTCCAGAACTCTCCGGAACGTGCGTTCTCAAATCCCAGTGCTGAAAACATTAGCTTTCGGTCTTGAGTCCAAAATCCCCTTGAACAGAAGAGGCTCCATCCAGTAGGGTGGGGCCAAGGGAGTGTGGCTGCTTGCTGACAGACAGACAGACAGACAGATGGGCGCTCAGCCACATGGGAGTTTGTTGCTGGGCACGCACGGAAGCTCCAAGTTCACTGTCTTGAAGCCAGACTCTCTGGGTGATTCAGGCGCCAGCTCGGTCCCACTGGTACGGCGTTCTGGGGCACTTGGCATCTGTCTCTCTCCTACCTGCCCCCTCTGCCCCAGCCTCTCCCAGCTTAGCGAGGCTCGCAGCTCAACTGACGCCTGTTCGGTGAGGGGGAGTTGATAGGACATCAGGTCTTCTGTCGTGGTTCTATTGGGACCACTGGCGACATACGGCAGGGATGGGGCTGGCTGGCTTTTAGAAGCCCATTCGCTCCTCAGGACAGAAAGATAGGGGTACATAAAGCCCCTAGCCTGTTGCCTGGCATGCAGGGGATGTCCCCCCCATAAACACACCTGCCTGGCTTCCCTGTGGGTACGAATCGCAGAGCTGGTGACAGGCTGAGCTGGAAGGATGCTCCAGGGTCGCGGAGGTGCAAAGTGCCCCGTGGACAGACGACGAAGCTAGACCCGGAGAGGGGTAGCCCTCCCCAGCTCTGGACCTTCCACGGTCATCCCCCTTCCGTCAGCCCCACACCCCTGAATATATTCAGAATCACACTCCTATCCAAGATGCGTTATTGGGGTGATAAGTGCTAATGCCTATCCATGTCCATGGGGCCGGGAAGGGGGACAACATGTTAGCACGAGACCTCTTGGGTGCTGGTAGGGGGCTGTGAGACCTGTGGCATGTCAGGGGGAGGGGGCTGGGACTCCTTAGCAAGGAGAGGGCTTCAGGAGAGGGGCTGTGTTTTGCTAAGCAACCCTTTCCCTCTCTGGGCCCCAGATCTTTCTGTGCCAAGAGGACACTGGACTGGGGGGAACTGTGGGCGTGGGCCTGGCGACGGGGCTGGGAGGGACAGGCCAGCCTGGAGCCACCCTAATCTGGGGCTTAGCTCTGACTTCAAAGCTGGCGGCTTCAGCTTTGTTGGAATGTCCAGCCATGGTGGGGGCAGAAGGGGGATGCCTGGTTCCCATCAAGCTCCAGAGAGTAACTGTGGCCTCTCGGGGCCCATGAGGGCGGGGCTGGAGATTTGAGTGGGTGCGTTTGGGGTGCGGGATCCCCAGTGTCTTAGAGCTGTGTGACCTCGGGCCAGTGGCTCAATGTCTCTGGGTCCTTCTAATCCTCATCAGAGAAACAGGGTGGGTGAGGGTACCTCCCTTCTAGGGCAGCACCTCGTCTAGGGTATGGCCCGGGGCCTGGGAGGACCCCAGTTGGGAGGACCCCTGTCTGCTATGCCAGACCTGATAAGGGAACCACGTACGCCCTAGGCTCCAAGGTGGGTCCTTATGGCTCCACAGCGCCATCTACCGGCATCTGAGGAGTCATGCCCCGTTCCAGCTTCCCCCAGGCCACGGGCACAAGGTTAAAAATGTAATCTGGAGACAAACAAGACTGAGTATGAGTCCTGGATGCCAGATTTCTGGATGAAGGACAAGGCAAGTTTTTTAAGTTCTTCAAATCTTGCTTTCTTGTTAAAGACGGCAGCATACGCTGAGCGTGTGTATTCCCCACGCGGTACACTTTCTAGGCGCGCATACGTAATAACTCTCCCAATGACCGTGGGAAGCAGAGCCTTCCACTATTTCTACTTCACAGATGAGAAAACCGGGGCCAGAGAGGGCAAGACATTGCCCCCGGGCTGCACAGCCAGTAAGTGGCAGAGCTGGGATTTGAACCGGGCAGTCTTCCTCCATCGGTCCTTGCTTCTTACCACGAGGCCAGTAAAGCAGCAGGTAGAGGCACCTCGGACGGGCACAGGTAAGACTCCTGGTCATGGGGCTAAAACCCTTGGCTCAAGGCGGGCAGCTCCAATGACTTCAGCTAGAAGTCTAGGGGGGTATCTCTTCGGGGGGTACCTCCTGCCTGCCACCATCTGTCATGTGATCTGCTCTGGGATCCCCAGTTTCCGGGTCTGCAGATGGGCTTACTTTGTATCTCCCACCACTTCTGGCTCTAGAACTCCCTCACCCTTTCCTTGCCTCCCTCGCTGTGCCCATCAGAGCGCTGGATTAGCCGAGGACACCGTTCCAGGCCTCCAGACACCTCCAGTGGGGAGGGCCTTGTCTGTGCCGTCTGGCCCCCCAGCGACAGCAGCAAGCTTCCCAGGGGCCACAGTTGGGGGGGTGGAAGGGACGAGGACGGAGCCACGATGCTCAGGGGCCGGGAACAACCACCCTGATCCAGCCTGGGCTCGTTCCCTGTGGGCCTCCCGCTCAGTGCTGTACCCATCCCAGAAATGCCCTCATCAGTTCCCTAATTACTGGTTCTCCTTCCTGCCCCACCCCCAAGCTCCGTCAAGTTTTTGCCGGCAGACAGGAGCCTGCTGTCACAGCTGGAGGCCTGGGCCGGCTTGAGCACACCCAAATAAAACGGAAAGGGAAGTGGGCACCCCCAGAAACCCACTATGCAGCTTGGGAAACATTGGGATGAGACCACAGATCAAGCTGGGCCCCGAGTAGCCCTGGCTGGGGGCCGAGGACCCTCACTGGACCGCCATCCGAGGAGGCAGTCCTGGATGGGAGCCGTCTCTACGCAAACCTGCCCGTGATGGGGTGAGCTCCGTGTCACCAGGTGCCGAGGGGACTGGGCCACCGGCTAGGTAGGCTTTGACACTCAGTAGCCCTCGGACCTCCGTTCTGACATTCAGGCCTGTCACCACCTGGGAGGAAAAAAAATGGGTACTAGGATCCCCATTCTACAGATGAGGACACTGAGGCCGAGGAAGTCCTTGGGCCGTCTGTCCTCCAATTCTGCCATCTCTCTGCTCCTGGGGTGGGTCAGGCTGCCTTCCGAAAACCAGACTTGTGCGGAGAGCAGTGGGCACAGCCATCAAAGTCCCTGGCATGGTGTGCAGTCGGGGGCCTAGAGGAGGGAGGAGCTCTCCCTGCGGGGGGAGGAGGGAGGAACCTGAGCACGGAGGAGCCAGGCTGGCCTGAGCAGGAGGAGCTCTGGGAGGCAGCAGAGGCTGCGCGGTGCCGGCGGTGGGGAGGCAGGCCCTGAGGCTGGGAGGAGCCCTTGGGGTCGGGTGGCAGAGCCTTGGGCCTTCATCCAGAGCTGGGCCGGTACCCCGAGGGCATGGAGGAGCCATTCTCAGTGGGGACCCACGTGTGCCCCGTGGCATAGCCTTCCTCCGGGGAACAGATGAGAGGTCCATGCTTTGGCTACGGAGTGATGACAGAGGCCACCGCTGAACAGGTTATGAGGCCGGGCACAGTGACAGGGGGGTGCGCCTGGTCTTGGCCTTCTGCGGCAGGAGGACTCGGAGAAGCCAGAGACACCTGCCCACCTCTTTGCGGGTGGAGCCAAGAAGCCATGCCAAGAGGGCAGAGGGCAGCCCTCCTGGGTTCATCTGAGTTCCATTTCGTCTGGGTCACTTTGGGCTTCCAGGCCATGCCCTGCGAGATCACGGAAAGTAGGGCCTCCCATGAGCGGCAGGCTAGGCAGTTCTGGCAGATTCCATCCAAGATGGAGCCGCTGCTGCCCCGGTGGGTGCCAGGGCCAGCGGGCTGCTGTGTCCCAGGCAGCGGGAGCGGAGGGTGCCCCGGCTGGCAGGGTCTGGGTAGACACCCTGCGTCTGTCCGAGCACCCTGCGGTCCCACCCGTCTGCGTCGCTTTCAGGACTCAGCCCTTTGTCCACGGAGTGGGGCATGGGCCAGAGCTGGGAGGCCTGGGGACCTGTGATTTTTGTCCTCCACGCTGGGTCATCAAAGGCTTTATGAGGCCCTCTGGCAGGCCCGCTGGCTTTCTGCGAGGTGAGATCATGCACCTGAACGTGAGGCCCGCCCGGCCCTGTACCCTGAAAGGGCCTCTTGTTCTCCCGGACCCAGCTGTCAGCACCCGGCTTGGTGATGGGAGCTGGTTCTGTTGGCCGCTCCTGCCCGGCCAGAGGCCAGGGAAGGTGGGGGCAGCTCCAGCTTGGCCCTGGATGTGCCCATCAGTCCGGGGAGCCCTGATCTCTCTGCATCCCTGGTCCCGGGATGGGGGAGCTGGGGATGGGGAGGGGGGGGCGCTTAGCACGGAAGGGGGCAATGATTGGCCCACTCTGCACCCTTGGGTTTCCAGTTACCCAAACGCTCAGCGAGGGGTGCAGGGGCTCCGATGCCTCCCCTGGGGCTCCATCCCTGCCCTCAAGATGCTTCCAGCCCAGGGAGCAGAAGGACAAGTGGGCCTCAGCCACACGTCAGGTGGGAGGGCTCTTAGAGGAGCTTCCCTGGAGCCTCGGGAGCAGAAGGGAATGAATGAAGGCTTGTGGCGAGGGATGGAAGCTCCACCTAGGTTTCTGGTAGAGAAAAAGTGTGGGAGGGCAAAGGGAGGGACAAGGATTTTGTGAAGGGAGGGGAAGAGAAGGCTCAGCGATCCCACCACTGTCTTCGGGGTCCTGCGGGACACTCTGGGACGGCAGGAATAGACCGAGTCCAGGGCCAGAACCAGGGCCAACACGGACCTCCATCCACGAAAGAGCAGCTCACTCAGTGCTGTTCGTGGAGGAAGCCTCGCTGCCTGGGAAGGTAGTGAGGTTCCTGTCGGGGGGAGTATGTAAGCAGGTGCCGAACGGCCACTGACTGGCACTTTTCTGGGCATTTGACTTGAGGTTGACTGGCTGTTGACCAGTCAGCGCAAGGCAGAAGTTAAGAATGTGCCTCTGGGCCCACGTCCTAGTTCAGCAGCTTCCTACTCGTGGGGTCATGGCTTAGCCTCTCGGTCGGTGCCTAGGTGTCCTGCCTCCCTGCCTCTACCTCCACGTCCTTGCCCTCCAGGTGCACTCCTGGTGGAAGGGTTCCTGGTGTCCTAGGATTCCCAAAGCGTGCAGAGTTTGAGAGCGGAAGGTGTATCAGTGGTGATAACAAGCAGGGGTGCTCTGGGGCTGGGATCCCAAGACTCGTGCTCCCCCTTGTTCCCTCAGCTCCTGCCTACGCCTCTCTGCTGCTGCTGCCGACCTCTCCCTGGGAAGCGGTCCCGGAGGCAGGTCTTTACTCCTGAGCCCCCTCGGTCCCTCAGATCTTAACACAGGCTTGGCACATAAGAAGCCTCAGCGAGTGGTTGTTAAGCGAATAGGTGAAAGGATACGTGAATGGATGGACGGATGGATGGACGGATGGACAGACAACTGGATCGATAGATGGACGGATGGATGGATGGATGGACAGATGGACAGATGGTTGGACGGATGAGTATGGATGGATGGACGGATGGATGGACAGATGAGTGTGGATGGATGGATGAATGGATGGACAGATGGTTGGACAGATGAGTGTGGATGGATGGACAGATGGACAGATGGTTGGACAGATGAGTATGGATGGATGGACGGATGGATGGACAGATGAGTGTGGATGGATGGATGAATGGATGGACAGATGGTTGGACAAATGAGTGTGGATGGATGGACAGACGGTTGGACAGATGAGTGTGGGTGGATGGATGGATGGATGGACAGATGGTTGGACAGATGAGTGTGGGTGGATGGATGGATGGATGAGTGATGGGATAGGTGGGTGGATGGATTGAATGGATGGGCAGATGAGTTGATAATGGGTGGGTCAGTGGACAGACGGGTGGGTGGGAAGGAGGGAAGGAGGGATGGCACATGGTTTTAATACAATTGTAAAGCATCTCAACTTCTTTATTTTGCTTTATCCTCATAACTCTGTGGTGTAGGCAGAGCTAGCGCCGTTGCTCTCCTTCTACAGAATTGAACATTGAGGCTCAGAAAAGTAAAGTGCCTCGCTCCGTGTCACACAGGGAGGAAGTGACTGAGACACATGTCAAGACACTTGTCACTCTACTCCTGGTGGCTTTCCCAATAAGCTCCATTCATCCCCGGATTCATTCATTTATTCGGGCAGTCGTTGTCACTTGCCGAAGCCTGTTGGGGGCCACCCAGCAGGGGACCGGGAGATCGTCTCCCCGGCTTTGAGGAGCTCCCGAGCCCATAAACAGCTTGACGGGGCAGAGGCCTGGGCTACGTGCGGACTCTCCTGGGGGCGGGATGTGACTCAGGGGCTCAGAGGAGGCGAGGCAGGGCCGGACCCGGAAGGAGGGGCTGGAGGTGGCCCGGTAGAGGCAGATCGGTCCGCTGATTTCAGGCCCAGGCCGTATGGGACCCAGGCCCACAGCAGCAGCTCCGGTCTGGGACAAGCCAGGCATCGTGGGCAGCTGAAGGGGGCCGGGGTGAGCGGTGGCAGGGCCGGGGCTCTGCCAGGGGACCTGGGGGGGTGGATCTGCAGAGGGCAGGGCTGTGAGGGGGTCCCCCTGCTGACAGGAGAAGGGTGCTGGCCCTCAGCCAGGCTGCCTCTCAGACCCCTGCCCCTCAGGCCCGCCCTTGGCACCACGCCACCCCCAGACTCCGCGACCTGGGGCGCCCCCCACCCCCAGGGCCACACGCCGGGCAGCCAGAGCAGAGGCCCACCCACGACTGCCCACCCCGGGAGCGGGGCCCTCGCTGCCAAAGGGCCGCCGGCCGCTCTGGGAGACCCCAGGGCTGGGTTTAGGAGGCACCTCGCCTCGGCAGCTGCCTCCACGGGCGAGGCCGCCACGCCAGGTGCGCCCGGGCGCTCATTAGGCCCCGGTGCGCGGCCCGGGCTTCGGTGTCTTTCTGAGAATCCCCGCCGAAGAAAGAAATCAAAGGCTGGGGATTGAAAAACAAGAATGGGGAGATATAAAACAAGATTTCTATCTGAATAATTTCCTCTAATTGCTGGTAAGAGACATTAATTTTCCTTTTGAAGCTCCCCGCGGCCCCGGGCGCCTCGGGACGTGCCAAGGTGGCAGCCCGTCTAGCCGGATTATTTCCCCGCCGCCCGCAGGGCTGGCTCGGCGCCCACCGCGGGGGCGGGCGGGGTGGCAGGCTGGGTGCTGCGCAGCTCGGGGTGGGGGGACCCCGGGGTGGGGATGGGGAGACAGGGAGGGAGCCCCGGATCTGGTGCACTGAGGCTGAACCCTAAAAGGGGCCCCCGGAGCCCCGGGTCTGGCGTAGGCCTCCTACCTCACTCCACCCCAGATCCACGCAGGGGAGTCAGGATCCCGGGAGGCCCAGGCCCCTCTTCTTTGCTGCAGAATTCCCGGGCCTTTGGATGCGCTGGGCATCGGCAGGCTGGAGGCCTGAGGGACTGCTCTCTTGCCTCTCTTGGCCCTGGCTGTGACCCCCACAGAGGTCAAGGCCAGACAAGGCCAGCAGAGATGAGGCTGTGTGAGGGAGGCCCAAGCAAGTCCCCGCCTGTTCACAGCCCCTCACAGGCCCCCCTGGAGGAAGTAGACTTCGTTATTGTCCCATTTTACAGATGGCCTGTTGAGGTTCAAGGCTGGGGCAAAGCCTCACAGGAAGAGGGAGGCTGAGCGGAGCTTCTGGCCCCAAGCCCCGGTCCTCCGAGCGCTCTGGGGAAAAGCGCCTGGGAATCCAGATTCTCCAGCGGTGCATTCAAGGCAATACTAATCTGTTCCCAGCTCATATCTCATGTCTTCTCCAACTGTCCCTTGTCCTGTTCCCTTACTCGGCTGGGCTCCCCTGGCCTCCCCCAGCTCTGGGCTTTCCCTCCCAGCACGGGTCACAACGACTGCCGTCGCCCCTCATGGCTGGTGCTCCCGCCTGCCTGTGAGCACCCCGCGTACGGGCCATGTCTGAGCTCCCTCCGTGGCCCACGCCCAGCCTGGGGCTCATATCCACTGGGGGACACAGGGGATGCTGGGTGAAAGGAAGGGCCTTTCAGCTGGTGATGGGACTCACATTGTCTTTTACCCTAAGAGATTTTTCCTTCCCTTTTGATCTCATGCAATTTATGAAAAATAGAACACATGTGTTCCTGATTAATTTCTACAAAATCACGGAAATGTTGACTTTTTTTAAAGAGTCATTTTATATAGAGGCTCCTTTTTGATTCTTTCAAGCCTTCAAGTTTGGGGAGGAGCTGGGTCACCCTGCCACCTTCAACTTCCCATCAACACAAGAAGAAACAGCGACGTGACAAAGACTGGCCCTGGTGGGGAGGTGTCTCTGGTCGTCCCCACCTCACTTTCCTTCCTCCTTGGCTCCCCATGGTCCTTGGGATAAAGTCTGGGCTCCTTAGCCTGACATTCAAGGCCTCTACACAGCCCTCTAGGCCTCTCTGGGCCCCCTCCCCTCCCTCAGGCACCCTAATAACCAGCCTTACTGAATTTCCTGTTGGTCCTGAAACAAGCCAGTCTGTCCCTTTTGCACATACTGCCCCCACCTGCTGGGAGGGCTCTTCACATGTCACTTTCTCCACCTGATGAACTTCTACTCATCCTTCAAAACCCAGGCCTAGTGTTCCCTCATCTGTTCAGCATTTGCTGCCTCACCCGGGCAGCCCCTTGTGGTTACCCCCCGCATTCCAAGAAGTGAGTCCTCCTTTGACTGAAGGGGCCCAGACACACTGCCTCTGGCCTGCCTCCCAGGGTCACTGACCCGGGTGTGTAAAGATGAAAGGCTGGTATGTCATGGTAAGAAGTAATAAAAGGGGAAAGACAAACCCTCCTCAAATGAAAGCCATGCACAGTGTTTATTTTTGGCATTTTACGGGTGCTTTTGAGAATGGGAGATGGAAAAAGAGAGTTCCACTAGGGACAAGAGGCAGACTTCACCCTTGGGGTGGGAGGAAAGAGCGAGAAACAACAGCCCCTCGCTCGTCCAGTGCTGACCTCTGGGCCCTGCCTGGATTCCAGAGGAGCCGGAGTTGCTACCCCAGCCCAGAGCTGGCCGCTGAGAGGATTTTAGATCCCAACAGAGGGTTCCCTCTGGCTCTCCCACGCCTCACCTCCCTACCCCCACACAGAACCCCTTCTCTAGTGCTTTGTAGCTAACCTTGTAAGGTGGGCGGGAGGAATATGATCCCCATTTTACAGATGTGCAAGTTGAGGCCCAGGCATGAAAGGGTTGGCTTAAGGCCACGTGCCAAATTAGCAGCCAGGCAAAGACTAGAACTCAGGGCATCTGTCCCTACAGTTTAGGCTGGTTCATTTTAGCTCAGCTGTCTCCAGCCCTGGGAGGGGTGGCCCCAGGGGTCTCCAACAGTTTGCCCTGGTATCAGAGGGTATCCTATCAGTCTGTTTCCTCCAGCCATACCAGGCTCTGCCCTCTTAGGTATCCAGCTTTGCAACCTCACCATGCCCCCATGGCTTCTATGCTTAACAAGGAGGGTAGACCATGCATGAGGAGTTCCAGTCTTGAAACCACATGGCCCAGCTGTGGGAGGCTGTTCAGGGAGCGGGCAGGCCCCAGACAACGGAGACCCTCCTATGCCAGATTGCCTCCTCCCTATCCACAGTGCAGAGGACCTAGAGTAGCCTGCTCTCTCCCCATACTCAGGAGAGCCAGGGAAATCACAGAGGGCTTCCTGCAGGCAGGGGTCACCTGTGAGCAGGAGCCTTTCTCTCCTTCTCTTGACTAATGAAGCCCAAAACAGAGGCTGAGAGGGCCCAGGGGCTGGAAAGGCCAGGGATGCTGTTAGGTGCTAGCGCTGGGTGGTGGGAGTGCGGAGGAGAGAGCTGGGCCGTCAGAGAGTGCATTACATGACGGAAAATGGCGCCGCCTCCCTGAACCCCACTTCCTGAGCACCTGTTCGAGACCCAGCTGTGGACCCTTTACAACCACCATGGAATTCTCAGAGTGACCTCGTTTGCCCCCCCTCTTTGTTTGTTTGTTTGTTTGTTTTTCTTTGTTTCTTTGTCAGAGAGAGAGGGAGCAGCAGGCAGAGCAGGCAGGGGGAGACGCAGGCCCCCACTGAGCAGGGACCCCCTTTGAGGGGCTCCATCCCAGGACCCTGGGATCATAACCCGAGACGAAGGCAAATGCTTAACCGACAACCATCAGGTGTCCCTGATTTGTCCCATTTTACATAGAAAAAAGTTAAGGTTGGGAAGGATCCATGGGCCACCTAGCGGTTGCGGGGAGGCGGTCAACAGGGGACCCGAAACTTCTCTGATGCAGTGATCTGAAACCACTCCGGCAGAAAGGCAAATGCTTCCCAATTAGACATGCACTTCTCCATGTCCCAGCATCCTTTGTGATTTGCCCGGGACCATGTGACTAGTTCTGACCAATAGGATGGGAGCGAGGGGACCCCCCCCCCACCCCCTCACTTCTGGGTTTGCGGGGGTTCCGAGCCGAGGCCATCTGCTCCTCTCTCTCTCTTGGGCTGCCGCGGTCACGGAGGGTCACGTGTTACAGATAATGAAGCTCTAAGGTAGAGGAAAAACTCCATGTGGGACTCTGCAGGTCAAAAAATTAAACTTTTGTGTTCAGTTAAGGAACTGAAGGTTGTTTTTTTTTTTAATTTATTGCTTTTATTTTTAAGATTTTTTTGTTTACTTGACAGAGAGACACACAGCGAGAGAGGGAAGACAAGCAGGGGGAGTGGGAGAGGGAGAAGCAGGCTCTCCGCCCGGCTCCAGAGAGCCCGTCTGGGGGCTCGATCCTAGGACCCCAGAATCACAACCCCAGCTGAAGGCAGACACCTAACCACGGAGCCACCCAGGCGCCCCTAATTTTATTTCTTTATTTGACAGAGAGAGACACAGCGAGAGAGGGAAACAGACAAGGGGAGTGGGAGAGGGAGAAGCAGGCTTCCCGCTGAGCAGGGAGCCCAGTGCGGGGCTCGATCCCAGGACCCAGGGATCATGCCCGGAGCAGAAGGCAGAAGCCCAACGCTGAGTCACCCAGGTGCCCCAGGGAACTGAGCTTTGAGGCTTTCTCTGATTTGATTACCCGAGTACAATTATCTAGAGTAAAACAGTCCTGGGAAGTAGGGCTTTACCGTCCCTATCCTGCAGATGAGTGCACTGAGGCCCAGAAAAGGGACTGGGCTGAAATCCCATTGCAGAACCACTTCAGCCCACCGTGTCTGGCTCCGCACCCCCATGGGGTTTTCCCTGAGTTTTGCATAGTTGGCATATTGGAAAGAGCCTGCCCAGGCCCAGGCCCAGGCCCAGGCCCAGGGGAGGGAGGCAAAGAACAGCTACAGCCTGCTTTTAAACATTGCATGTTGTTAAAACCCCATCAGGCTGGTGTAAACCATGATAGGTGGCTGAAAGCACAAAGGAGGCCTAAAGTGGGGAGACGCATGGGCCCCTCAGCACGGTGACAGGATGTGCACCGGGGCATAAGGGCAGCATGTGGGGCCGGCTGTCAGATGCTCCACCTGCCCCATAATGGATGGCAGGTAGGGGCGGCCAGGAAGACAGAGAAGGAGGAGGAGAGGGGCCTGATTTACAGGCACCAGGGAAGAAAATGCAGCCAAGATTTATGGAGACTCAAGTGACTCGTTGGAGCCGAGTTTATTATCCATCACGTGCATCTGAATGTGTATTTATGACTTTCCAAATGATCCTGTCTCGCTGGAAATTATGTCCAGAGAACATCAACAGCAGTTCATCTGCATTGAGAAAGCCTGATCCGGAGCGGAGTTCAAGGCTATTGCGAGTCACCCAGGGAGGCTGGGGGCTGGTCTCACTTGTGCACGCACAGGTTCAAGAAGCGGACACGGGCCTGTGGATGCTCGGAGCTGGGCCCTGCACTGGAGTCGGTGTGCAGAGATGAACCCATCTCCCAGGGCTCTGCCTGCACCCCCCAGACCCCCACAAATGAGGTGCTAGAACTCACAGTGACGACTAAGGGGCAGAGGGAGGGTGAGAATACTCACTCTGGCATCTGACTGCTGAGTGACCCTGGGCAAGCTACTTAACCTCTCTGAGCCTCTCATTTTCCTCATCCAGAACGTGGAAGTTAAAGCTGATGGTGACCCCAGAGGGCATTTAAACGAACAAGATACTGCACATGAAGTGTTGAGCACAGTGCCTGGCATTCGGTAAGTGCCCACGAATGTTATTTTTCTGTTACTGTCATGGTTGATACTCTAGGCATCATATGTCATGTTTGGCACAACCTGACCGTCAGACCAAGCAAAATAAGATTTCTGGCGGAAGCCCCATTTAGTAAAAGGATGACTGCTTACCTGCTTTGCCCACATTGGACACCAGGAAGGTAGGGCCAGCCAATCAAGATAACCACCTAAACCATCATTTTTTTCTCTTGGAACCTTACAAATGCATGAAAGAACTGATTGTCAGTGGCTTTACTTGCTTGGGTCTCAGGCCTGTAGGTAATGTCCTAAGCTCGGAACTTTGTCACAATTGAAAATGAGAGCCAGTGTTCTGCTAGTGTGTCCTGGCGGCCTGTCCCCTCCTTGTGTGTCAGTAAATGGCAGCCTCTCTAAACACTGGAAGGACCTTGCCTGCTGCCCTGGCCATCATAGCCCCTCCCCCAGGACCCCACGATTAGGGGGTGTCTGAATTTGTATTGCCCACAAAGCAGAGCCTAAGACAAGGCCTTGGGAATTTATTTGAGAGCTCAGGCAATAAGTCGAAGGAGCGAGGGGAATCTTGGGGGAAAGATGAAAAGCAGCAGATAACTGCTTTCAGCAATGGGGGGCTTGATGCCGTAGGGACCCCTGCAAAGAGTACAGAATGTCTTCCCGAACTGTCTTTCTGGAAGAAAAGAGAATGGAACATTCGTCCACTGCCACCTGTGCCCCAGTGGCTGAGGGTTTCCCTTGGGAGTATTCTCTCTCCCATAATTCTGCCTGCAGTGTTTGCTCATAGACTCAATGGGCCCTTCTTGGAGAGGAGCCTGAGTCGGAGTGGGAAAAGACACATGTCACAGGCTTACATGGAGCACTATCCGTGTGCCCGAGCTCACCTACAACTGTCCTCCCAGCTGCTGTGCCAACAGAGGGAAGCTTGGGGGGGCGGTGACATGGGGACACCAAAAAGCATCTGCTGCGGTCCACCCCCTGCAGCACTCGGAGCCATCTGTAGCCACAGGAAACCCACTGTGACATGGAGTCTTCAAGGTGGCAGGCAGCCATAATCTCTAAAAAATTGAATACGGGACTCTGGGAGGATGTGGAGTCGGAGGCACCAGGAATCTCTCTCTCCACCTGGACAACAGTCACACTGGACAGGATCTGTCTGATAGAAGCATTTGGGGGCTCTGGAGTCTGTTGAAGGCTTCAGCTTGCAGGGGAAGGCTTAGATGGTGAATTGCAGTTGATCTGGGGGTGAACGAGACAGCACATGTGGTCCATCCACACGACGGAATAGGATTCAGCCATAGGACAGAAGCAGCATCAACACCTGCCATAACATGCATTCGCCTTGAGAACGTGACGCCCAGTGAGAGAAGCCAGACACCAAGGCCACAGGGTGTGTGATTCCATTTGTACGAAGCATCCAGAACAGGCAGATCCAGAGCCAGAAAGCAAATGAGTGGTCTGGGGAGCCAGAGGGTATGGAGGGATTGGGGATGATGGCTAAAGGGTATGGTTTTTTTTTTGGGGGGGGGGGGGGGTTGGGATTGTAAGAAGTTCTAAAGTTGCACAACGCCAAGAATATACTAAAAGTCAGCGAATTGTCACTTTTGGCAGGTGAATTGTGTGGCCTGAGAATTATATGTCAGTAAAGTAGTTCTAAAAAAGTTTTGTGACTGCAGTCGATTTCAGTGACTTTAAGCTCATAGCACGGTAGCAGCTACCTATCCCCAACCCCATCCGTGGCAGGCAGCTGTGCACATATTCCTGGAGCAGCCTGTACATAAACGGTGGGAGCCAGCGTGGGGGGAAAAAATCCCTCAGACATTCAGAACAACTGCATTATTTGGGGGAAATTTAAAAAGACCAGCGTGCCCAAAGAAAGGCTCGGAAAAGATCTGAGAAGACTTTAAGTTTACGCCTCGGCTTGGTCTTCAGCACAGAGACAGCCTATAACCATCCAAAAAAAAAAAAGAAAGAAAAAGGAAAAAAAAGAAAAACCAAAGACCAACAAACAATAATAATTTTTAAAAACCCAGCAAATCTGGGGGAAGAGGGAGAATAGATTTCCAGACTTACCACGCAATTAGATGCAGATGTGCAGTTCTTACCAACAGCAGCAGCAAATCTCAAGGCATGCCAAAGAAACAGGGAGATACAGCCCGATCAAAGGGAAAAAATAATTCACCAGAAACTGTCCCTGAAAATGGCCCTAAGGCAGATATACCAGACAAAGACTTTAAAACATCTGTCTTAACGATGTGCAAAGAACTAAAGGACAGTATGGAGGAAGTCAAGAAAACAATGTGTGAACAAAATGGCAGTGCCGTTAAGGAGACAGAAACCCAAGGAGATGAAACCAGAAAGATTCTGGAGATAAAAAGTCCACCAACGGAAATGAAAAATTCACCAAGGGATTAAAAGGCAGATTTGAGCAGGCAGGAGGAAAGAATGCGTGAGCCCTAAGATAGGACCATGGAAATGATTGAGGCCGAGGAACAGAAACAAAATGGATTGAACGGAAGTAACTAGAGGCCAAGGTCAAAAGGACCGACCTACACACCGTGGGACTCCCAGAAGGAGAAGAGAGCGAAAAGAGCAGAGAATATTTGAAGAAATAATAGCTAGAAACCTCCCAAATTTGATGAAAGACATGAATATACATTTCCAAGAAGTTCTATGAACTTAAGTAAAACGAACTAAAAAAAAAACACGCACACCGAGACACATCATAGTCAAAATTTCAATAGGTAGAGGCAAAGAGAGAATCTTGCAAGAAGCAAGAGAGAAGTGAATCTTCGCCCTTGAGGACTCCTCAGTACGATTATCAGCAGATTTCTCATCAGAGACTTTGAATTCCGTGGGCCAATGTATTCAAAGAGCCAAAAGAATAAAACTATTAACTAAGAACCCTTTGTCTGGCAAAACCATCCTTCAAAAGTGAGGGGCAAGAGGCGACATCCCCAGATACACAGAAGCTGACCGAGTTCATGGCCGTCAGACCCACTCTGCAAGAAATGCTCAAGGGAGTTCTGCAAGGTGAAATCGAAGTTCACTAGATAGTAACTTGAAGATGTATGGAGAAATAAAGATTTCAGTAATTAAAGGTAGATATGTTGGTGATGATAAAATCTAGTACGTATCCGGCTCTATGCACAGTGGGGAGTCTGCTTGAGATTCTCTCTCTCCCCTTCTCCCTCTGTCCCTGCCCCCCGCCAGCTCTCTCGCTCTCTCTCAAATAAATAAGTCTTTCAAAAAGAATACATGATGAGTACTCTTGTGTAAAGTATAGAATTGTTGAGTTGCTGTATTGTACCTGAGACTAATACGACACTGTGTGTTAACTACAGTGAAATTTAAAAAAAGAAAGGCTAATATATTTACCAAAAACACATTAGTGTAAAAACTAGGATAACTTTGGTTTATAACTCCAAATCTTGTTTTCTACATAATGCAGGAGACTAATGCGTTTAAAGGAACTACAAGTTTATGGTTTTTTGCAACACAGAGTATAAAGATGTAATCTTCTGACACCAATACCTGAAAGAGGTGGGGACAGAGCTGTAAAGGAGGAGAGTTTTTGCATTTTATTGACATTAAACTGGCATAAATTCAGATTTGAATGTTATAACTTTAGGATGTTACACATAATCCCCACAGTAACCACAAAGAAGACAGCTATAGAATTCACACAAAAAGAAATGAGAAATTTCTACATTTCCCTACAAAGTTCATCTAAACACCAAAGTAAGACAGTGATGTGGGAAACGAGGGACAGAAAAAGCTATAAAGCATATAGAAAACAGGGCACCTGGGTGGCTCAGTCATTAAGCGGCTGTTTTCGGCTCAGGTCATGATCCCAGTGTCCTGGGATCGACGCCCACATCGGGCTCCCTGCTTGGGAAGCCTGCTTCTCCCTCTCCTGCTCCCCACTGCTTGTGTTCCCTCTCTCTCTGTGTCTTTCTCTGTCAAATAAATAAATAAAATATTTTTTAAAAAGCATATAGAAAACAAATAGCAAAATGATAGAAGTCTCTCATCGGTAATTACTTTAAATGTATAGGAATTAAAGTCTCCAAAGACAGAGACAAGTGTAATGGATAAAACACATAATCCAACTATATATTGTCTAAAGGAGGCTCACTTTCTGGGGCACCTGGGTGGCTCACTGGGTTAAACCTCTGCCTTTGGCTTAGGTCATGATCCCAGGGTCCTGGGATCGGGTCCCGAGTCGGGCTCTCTGCTCGGTGGGGAGCCTGCTTCCCCCTTTCTCTCTGCCTACTTGTGATCTCTCTCTCTCCGCCAAGCAAATAGATAAAATCTTAAAAAAAAAAAAAAAAGAGGCTCACTTTCTTTTTTTTAAGTTTTATTTAAATTCTAGGTAACATACAGTGTTAGGTTAGTTTCAGAGGTACAATACAGTGATTCATTAATTCCTGGGAATCCTCAAGTCTGTAAGAGACTCACTTCAAATCCAAAGGCACAAATAGCTTGAAAGTGAAAGGATGAATAAATGTATTCAGTGCAAATAGAACCGGAAAGAGACCAGGAATAGCTATACTGGCCAAAATAGATTTTAAATAGAAAAATAGGTGTTTTGGGGCGCCTGAGTGGCTCAGTGGGTTAAGCCTCTGCCTTCAGCTCAGGTCGTGATCCCAGGGTCGTGGGATCGAGCCCCGCATCGGGCTCTCTGCCCCATGGAGAGCCTGCTTTCTCCTCTCACTGCCTGCCTCTCTGCCTACTTGTGATCTCTGTCTGTCAAATAAATAAATAAAATCTTAAAAAAAAAAAAGAAAAGAAAAAGAGGTGTTTATAATTTAAGAAGTCCTTTTGATTATAGCCACCATTTAAAAAAAAAAAAACTTTTTTAAGAGTTTACGAAAGACCGAGAAGGACATGATCGGTTAATAAAAGGCTTGCTACAGCAAGAATATATAAATTATAAACACTTACGCACCTAATGACAGACCCTGAAATGTATGAAGCGGCCACTGGCAGAACTACGAGGAGAAAACACCTCTACAACCTTAGCTGCCAATTTCAATGACCCACTTGCAACGGCGGGCAGAGCAGCCACACAGATACAAAGAAGGAAACGACACGGCAAACAGACTAGATCGAACAGGCACATATGGAACGGTCTACCCCAAACCAGAATACACATCCTTCTCAAGCGCCCAGGGGACATTTTCCAGGACAGACTCGAGGTTAGGCCACAGAGTCAGTCTCCGTGGATTGGAAAAGGTGGGATCTCCTACAAAATGTCTTGTCTGACCGCAGAGAGATGAAGTTAGAAATCTACAACAGAAGGAAAACTGGAAGAGTCACAAAATTGTGGGGATTATACAACAGACTTTTAAGCAACCAGTGGATCAAAGAAGAAATCACAAGGGAAATGAGAAAATACTTAGAGACAAATGAAAACAAAAACACAACATAGCCAACGTTACGGGAGACGGCAAAAGCAGGACACGGGGGGATATTTATAGTCGTAAACACTTACGTAAAAAAAAGGAAGATCTCAAATCAACAACATAACTTCACAACTTAAAGAATTATAAAAAGAAGAACAAACAACCCACCGCTAGCAGAGGGAAAAAATAATCAAGATTAGAGCAGAGATCAGTAAGAGAGAGAACAGAAGAACAATCAAGAAAATCAATGAAACCCAGTCGCTTTGAAAAGGTCACCTAAATCGGCAAATATTTAGCTAGAGTGACTAAGAAAGAGAGAAGATGCAAATTACTAAAATCAGAAATGAAAGTTGAGATATTTCTACTCATTCTCCAGGAAGATCATAAGAGAGCGCTATGCACAGCAAATTGAATATGAACAAGAAATATACCAACAGCTTGAAAAACTTGGTTCACAAGCTCTTAGGGAGTTTCTAAAATTGGCCCCATCTTCCGAGGGCAGGGAGAGGCCTGAGAAAGTCTGACAGGTAGCAGGTGTAATAAGTCAGGGAACATACATACAAGGCCTGTCTTGGGCAACTGTGAGATGAGTAGATCTCCACACCTACTGGCCACATTTTACAAGTTTCTATAGAAGCCTTAACTGCATTCAGTCACATTGGTCAGTCTGAAAGCCACATCATTATTTCAAGGCTCTGTCCTTGCAGCAGCCACTGGGAGCAGAGAAGGCAAGTAGAAACCATAATCCAAGTACAGGGCAGGGGCTGAGGAGTCTCCCACTGCTGGGGTCCAGCCCACGGGCCAACCAGGGGTCATGTCTTCTGGATGACCTTCCCCAACAATAACCTAAATAAAACGGTAAAATGGACAATTCCTGGAAACACAAAGTCTAACATCACTGAAATGTGAGATATAGAAAATTTCAGTGGACCTGTAACTACCAAGGAGATTGAATCAGTAATTAAAAATCTCCCAACAAAGAAAAGTCTGGACCCGATGGCATCACCAGTCAATTCTACCAAACATTCAAAGAAGAATCAATACCAGTCCTTCTCAAAGTTTAAGAGGAGAGGAGGGAAGAAGAGGAAACACTTCCTAACTCGTGCTATGAGGCCAGCATTAATTACCCTATACTAAAGCCCAACAAAGGCACTACAGGAAAACTACCCACAGCGTTCTATCCACGGTTGCAAGTGGCGTATTGAAATCTACATACCTCTTATGAGCATTAGTGCAAAAATCTTCATCAAAACACGAGCCAACCAAATTGAGCAGCCCATGTAAAGAATTATAAGCCATGACCCAGGGGGATTTATTCCTGGGATGCAAAGATGTTTCAACATAGCAACATTAACCTGTATAATATCTCACATTAGCAAAATGAAAAACAAACCAAAAAAACCACACATGATCATCTCAATTGATTGTTGGACTGAATCATACCACCAGTCTGCCTGGGTCTCCAGCTTGCAGATGACAGACTGTGGGACTCCTGGGTCCTCATGGCTGCATGAGCCAATTCCTGTAATAAATCACCTCTACATGTCTATCTATACTAATCCATATGTCTGTATCTGACCTAGATCTATGTATCCTACTGCCTCTTTTCCCCTGGAGAACCCTAATACAGCATCCATTGATTATCATTTCCCTTGAGAAATACTGAAAATTTCCTGGTTCTTTCTATGTTGAGTAACTTTGGATTTTTATCCTGGAATTCTGAGTATTAATGTTATGAAACTCTGGGTCTGTGGCTAGTTTCAGACCTGAAGTTGTGATCCACCTCCTTTGAGCAACGATTCTAAAACAAGTTCCTTTTTAAGAACCTTTGCAGTACTATTTTGATCTATCATGTGTGTGCACTACCCAGAGGCCAGTTTGGGATCTTAGTCGTGGTCTGCACTGGGGGCTGGTAAACTACAGCCTGTGGATTGTTTTTGGGATTGCCTATGAGATAAAACTGGTTTTTATATTTGTAGGAGAGAGAGGGAGAGGAAGGAGGAGAGAAGGAAGGATGGAGTATGGGACAGAGAGCGTGTGTCACCCACGAAGCCTAAAACGTTTACTGTCTGGCCCTTTACAGAGGAAGCTTTCTGATCTCCATTCTCAAAGCCTTTGCTAGGCTGTTTCAGGTTAGTTCCACGCATACACAACTCAAGCCATGGGACTTTGTGCACACATTTAAAGAATCCTTTTTCCCAGCTCCGTTCTCTCCATGACTCCCCCCGCCCCCCCCCCCGCCACCACTGTCTAAATCTCCAAGACACACCCCCCTTTCCTGGTTCTCTCACTACAAAGCCAGGGTCTTAGTCTCTCTGCGCTATCGGGCACTCCCTACAGATGGGTCCAACTCGGCAAGAAGGGGCAACAGAAAAAAGAAGAATATCGGGGTTCCTTGCCCTCTTCACAATGACAGGAGTCACTCTCTGACCAGAGAAATGTTTAGGTGCCTGTGGGATGTCGGAGGCCATCATGATCAGAGGGGAGAAAAAAAAAATTGGGCTTTCCTGCTATGTTCTCTGTCCTGCAAAATACATTCTTGATTCTCTGGTCAGAAAGACAGGGGTTTTTTTTTCCTTAGAGCTTCTTCTGTTTTCACCTTCTTCGTGGTGCCAGGATTTGAGATGCGCTCGAGTTTAATGGGGAAATGTGGAGGAAAACCAGCCAACCAACCAACCAGGGAACTCCCTCCCCAATCCACTTTCTCTGATTTACTTCTCAGAGTCCTCAGATCGTTGCTCTATGTATCCTGTCCAGGCGTTTTAGTTGTAATCAGTGCGAAAGGTAGGATGGAATGTGCTTGTATCTTCGTAGGTTCCAGAAGTCCAACAGTTGGGTTCTGGAGAGTGATCTTGTTAAGTACTCATTAATTCTAACAAGTTGCTTACAAATTTTAAAAACTTCTAAATGCAAAATAATTTTTTTTAATTTTTTATTTTAAGATTTTGTTTATTTATTTGACAGAGACAGTGAGAGAGGAAACACAAGCAGGGGAGGAGGGAGAGAGAGAGGCAGATTCCCCACTGAGCAGGGAGCCCGATGTGGGGCTCCATCCCAGGACCCCGAGATCATGAACTGAGCCGAAGGCAGATGCTTAACAACTGAGCCACCCAGGGGCCCCAAAATGCAAAAGAATTTCATCTGTGAATAATGGCAATTTGCTTCCTCCAATCTCTGCATCATTTTCTTGCCTTACTGTAGAGGTTGGCAAACTTTTTCTGTAAAGGCCAGATAGTTCTTATTCCAGACTTTGCAGACCATATGGTTTCTGTTGCAACTACTCAGCTCTTCGATTGTAGTGTGAAAGCAGCTATAGACAATATATAAATGAATGGGCATGGCTGTGTTCCAATAAAGTTGTCTGTACACAAACAGGTGGGGCGAAGCACTTCCAGAATGACAGAGTAAGGACTTCCAAAAATATTCTCCTTTGTAAAAGCAGTGAGCATGCTGGCAAAAATTGTCGGAATCAACTTTTTCATGACTTTGGAAATTAACCAAAGGCTTGCAACAATACGGCAAGTGTTTATTTTTAATTAATTAATTTATTTAAAATGATGTATTTATTTATTTTTAGAGAGAGAGAGCGGGTGGGCACAGGGGGGGAGTGGCAGAGGGAGAAGGAGAGAGGGTCCCAAGCACACTCCACCCTGAGTGCAGAGCCCCACACCGGACTTGATCCCAGGACCCTGAGATCATGACCTGAGCTGAAACCAAGAGTCAGGAGCTTAACCAACTGTGCCACCCAGATGCCCTGGGAGTGTGTACCTTTTAAAAAATATGGCAGAATCACAGTGAGAACAGCAAGTTTTGTGACATTTTGACTTGCCCTATTTCTACTTCCTTCTCCCCACCTCCACTGTAAGCTTGAAAAACGATAGTCTCACAACTGTGGTGGCCAGGACAGCCAGCAGCCCTGCAGCCACTAGAAGGTAAACAGGTTTGGAGCGTCCAAAAAAAAACAAAACAAAACAAAAAAATCAAAAAACCACCATACCCAGGGAATTGTCACTAATTGACTTGTCTGGCAATTCCCTGAAAAGCTCCATTCCCAGGACTGACTTTATTCGACCTGCCTTAAAGATTGCTCTGTGCGAACAGCTCTAGCTCCAGAGCATTTGCCAAAAATAATTAGGTGCAACTGTTTAACACTGTAGCTGCCTGAAGTGGCAGTATCCGTTGGGGTTAAAGAGAGACTAAATAAAAACTGGAGAATGAGATGTCCACAGGGGGCTTCGAAAGGCTCCAGCATGTCCGTGGGACTCTAGAAGGCCACACATATGGGCATAGCTGTGCACACGCCCAGGAAAGACTTCTGAAAGCTTGAACATCTCACCTCCGCCTGACCTTGAGGCTCTGCACAAGCAGGAAGCGAAGGCTAGGACAGAGTTGTCGAGCTGCTTGCTAGAGCACTGAAGGCATGCCCCAGCACACACGCAGAGCCCCTCAGCAAGGGCTGGGCGACTTACTAATTTAAGGGATTTAAGGAAATCTCTAGCCAATCTGTAGCTGACCATCAAGCTAAATGTGTAGAAATTTCAGTGGCTAAACGCAGCAAAGAACACAGACTTTACAGAATTAGTCCAGGCAAATTACTAATGAAACCAGCAGCAGCAGCAGCAGCACCGAAAGCAAATCACAGTAACAGCAAACCCCCGGGAAGTGGAGATCTGATTCCAGATTTGGGACATATTAAATCCCCAGTTTTCAACAAAAATTCATGAGCCATGCCAAGAAATAAGACAGTGACAGGACACTGTCCCCAGAGGAGCCCGAACACTGGACTTATCAAAGACTTTAAATACACTATTATAAATATGTGCAAAAGAAATTAAAGGAAGAACATCAGTAACCAAACAGACACTGATAGAGCACACAACAATATCCTGGGCACATTGCTGGCGAGGCTTGACCCATCAGACCGGCAGGGACATCCTGTGCAGAGCAGTCTCTGAGCAGTTTCCTCACCAGAAGCTTCCTGATTCCAGCTGCGTTTGTGGCTGTCTTGCTGCCTGTTTATTTTCTCTATCACCTCTCTCATGTTCCTGATGATTTGGAGCTCTTCGAGATTTTCCCAGTGAATTCTTTCTCTGCTTTAGCCAGCCACGCAGAGTGGGTTTTGAATGCCCGAACCCCAACTGATACAATTTTCTGTCTTCCTTCAAGATTTTAAGTGAATAATTTCCACACCCAATGTGGGGTTCCAGTCACCACCCGAGACCAAGACTTACTTGCTCTACCAAGTAAGCCAGCCGGATGTATTACTTTCCACTTAACGTTACCTCTTAGACATGTTTTCATGCCATTAATATTTTTCAAAATATTAATTTAATAGGTGCCCAGTATTTCCTATTTATGTAATTTATTTAGCCATACCCTAGAGTTTGAGTGAATTACAAATTTATGTTCTTACAATAAATATATTGTGTTCACATTTTAGCTTTGACCATCTCCTTAAAATATGTTAGAAGTGGGGGTTCCACATGAATGATATGAACATTTTTAAAGCTCTATGGCATCTGTTTTTCCTTAGAAATTTTCTACCAATTTGCACCCTCACGGTTTAAAAAGCTCAATTTCTGTCTATTCAGTAAGATTGAATATTATGATTTCAAACAATTTTTGATAACCTGATGGAGAAATTCTTGTTGGTGTTTTAATGAGCATTTCTTTACTAGTGAAGCTCAGTATTTTAAAATATGTCCTATTTGTGTTTCCTTTTGTACATTTCTCATTGACTACTTTTCTACTGGAATGTTCATTTTATTTATTTGTTATTGCTTTTTGTATATTAGAGGTGTTAACCCTTTGTCATACTTGTTCCAACTGTTATCCTGTTTATAGGGCAACCAAACAACTCAATTAAATGGCTTTTTAAAAACATAAAGATATTTAAAATATTATGTATTAAGTTTTCTTATTCTTTGTTCTTTTCCCCGCTGTTTTTTGTTTAGAAGGACTTTACTCAACAACAGATCAAATATTTGGCTATAGTTTCTTCAAGTTTTTAATGATTTCCTTTTTTATTTTAATTCTTTGAATCCTCTGGAATTCATATCAGAGTATGGTGTGAAGGAAGGAGCTAATTTTATTTCTTTCTGAATAGCTAAGCAAATGTCCCGGCATCATTTATTGAATAATCTGTTCTTCCCCCACAGATCTGCAATGCCACCTCAGTAAGCTGAGATGCGGGGATCACCATGGCAACGGGGCTGCGTTCAAAGCATTTGTTCTCACCGAGTGGAGGGCTGGTGCCCAGCAGGGCTCAGCCTGGTCTCCCTGCACGTCTTCCCTAATTAAGATGCACCTTTTGGTTTTGAGTCTTCAAAAACACTCTCCCTTTGTAAACCACCGTACAGAAGGAAAATTAAGGCCAAGGCCCTGGGCGCCCCATCTGTGAAGAGCCGGGCCTGCCAGAACGGTTGGAGCACAGGCGCAGGTAGGCAGCGGGGTGAGACAGCAGACCGTGACTTGGTCCTGTTATGGCCTGAGAACCTGGAGGAACATACATCATCGAGGCCCCAAGGAGGCTGGGGACAGGATGGTCACATTCGAGAACGCAGTGCTCACTTGACACAAAGCAGAGACCGAGCTTTGGGTTCAGCAAGAGCTGGTGCCCCTAAGAGGCAGGAAAGCCACACTTCCATGCTGTCCGGGGTTCCCAGCCTTAGGTCCCTGGGGTCCTCCTTCCTTATCAGGTATCCATGTTCAGCCTGGCAGGGATGAGACCTCAGCCTGGGCTCATTTGCCAAGGAGGGGCTGTCCTACCTCTGGGGATGCCCCAGGGAGCCTGCATACTGGTGGCGTGGTGGAGGCTGCCAGCCTTAAGCACCCGCTACCCCCTCCTTCTCCTTGATGACCCGGGTGTGAGTTCTGCTAGAGCCCCGGCCTGGGGGGGGATCTTTCCTCATGCCCTGCCTACCCACCTTAACCAGTGACAGGGCAGTCTGGGGGGGGGTGGTTCGGTGAAGAACCAGGTCCGCCCACCCGTGCCCCAGCTCCTGGTGACTGTCCCTCCTCTCGGTTGCCACCATTCAGGCCTCATGCCCTTTGGCTAGAGGGCCGCTTCCTAACAGGTATCCCACTCTGTCTGTCCCTTGCTGGAAACTTCCGTGGCAGCCCATTACCATCAGGGCAAATCTCCTTTCCTAATCTGAGCTTGTCTTCCCTCCTCCGCCATCTGCCCCAGCCTCTTTCTAGAAACTTCCCTGTGCTTCTCACACTTCCCTTCTCCTTCTCACACTGGCGGGCCTTTGCATGTGCTGCCCCCTCCTCCACCTGGCTAACTCTCACTCAGTCTTGCAAGTGCCTCAGCTGTGTCCCCTCCTTGAGAGGATGCTCCTCCCTCCAGCTGGGCTGAGCGCTCCTCCCTGGGGTCCCCCACTGTCCTCACTGCCCTCCTTGCTTTCTAGAAGGTGGGGACTGGCCTGCTTCAGTCTATGGACTGATCCACTGATGGGACTGGGCCAGGGGGCAGGATGGGCCAGGTGTGGGGCCATCCTCTAGCCCTACCCAAAGGTGCGAGGCTGAGGAATGGTGCTGGCCGCTGTGCCACAGCTTTTCCTGGTTACCTGGTCCTCAATGAGGCCATGTCTACCCCCCAGGCATAGAGCAAGACAGGGTACCCTTCCAGGGTAGGGGCAGTTGCATTTCCAGCACCCCATGGGCACCAGGCCCAGGCAGAGCCCAGGAGCGTTCACAGTTGCAAGTTAGTAAATTGGGGGGGGGGTGCTATGGACAGGCTGCAGCTGACCCCTCGGATGGACAAATCTTAGGATGCAGCCTTGCCGGCTCCTGCCATGAATCCTGGGGAGGGGGCAGTGTTAGGCAGAAACTGCTGGGCAACAGAACCCAATCCCCACAGCGTCCCCATGGGAGGTCAGAGAGGGTGTGGGCCATCAACAGCTCGCAGAAGCAAGGAGCCATGTCAGAACCGGGACTTGAGGTCCCAGGGTCCCTTCTGTTCTGAGCCACCCAGGCAAGCTCTGGGTGAAGGGGGCCCTCTTGGCAGCCATCACCCCACCCCACCCCGAGTCCTCAGCAGCTCAGATAAGGCTCTCTCCCAGAGTGGTCCCCTGCAGTAAAAGACTTCAGGGGCGCCTGGGTGGCTCAGTCATTTAAGCGTCTGCCTTCAGCCCAGGTCATGATCTCGGGGTCCTGGGATCAAGTCTCACATTGGGCTCCCTGCTCAACAGGGAGTCTGCTTCTCCCTCTCCCTCTGCCCCTACCCCCACTCAAGCTTGCTCTCTCTCAAATAAAAAAATAAGTAAGAAAAAGCCTTCAAACCAAATCAGGGAGCATCCTCTGGGTGTGGCCCCTGACATCTGCGATCAAAGCTTCCCATTTTTGCTGTGGCTGCGTTTCAGGTGGGCTCAGGTGATTGACACCTGGAGGCTTCCAAAGCAACGCTGGGACTGCCAGAGACCCCAGGCTAGGCATGACCACCAGGGGCAGCCCTGGTCGTTTACCCCGAGGGCTGTACCAACAGCAGCCTGTCCTCTGTGAGCCAAGACTTGAGAAAGGCCAGGAGCTCTGTGCCAGGTAAGTGCAGGACAGCTCCGCTTTGGTGGGGACCAGACCTGAGGGCTGGCATTCTAGCACATCCACGGGTGCCTGGTATCCCTGGGGTTTTGCGGTGTCAGGAGTCTTGTAAAGAAAGAGGACAGTGATGTGCAGACAGGGAGACAGCGTCTATCCCCAGCTCCAGCAGAATCCTCAAAGATCAAGCCTCACGGTTTGGTGGAAGTTTCTAGAATGTGCCAATCCTACAGAAAGGTTTGCAGAGCTTCCAGGGACCTTACAGGTCATCGTAGTTGTTAAGAACAGTGCAGGCTCCTGCGTAGCGCTAAAGAGAAATGAAGCACAAACACATCCACAACATGAATGAAACTGGAAGTCATTACGCTCGGTCAAAGAAGCCAGAAGCAAAAGATCGAGCAGCGTAGGATTCCAGGGTGTGAAATGTCCAGAATGGGCAAATTCTCAGATAGCCGCTCAGTGGTTGCCTTGGGTGGGAGGAATGGGGGGCACTGGGGTATGGCTCAAGTTGTAATACAGGGTTTCTTTCAGGGTGATGACAATCTCCTAAAATTCATTGCATGACTCTGAATACACCAAAAGCACCTGAATTAGACACCCGAAATGGGTGAGTTGAATGATATGTGAATTATAGCTCAATAGTAATAATAGGGGCGCCTGGGTGGCTCAGTGGGATAAGCCTCTGCCTTCGGCTTGGGTCATGATCCCAGGGACCTGGGATCAAGCCCCGCATTGGGCTCTCTGCTCAGCAGGGAGCCTGTTTCCTCCCTCTCTCTGCCTACTTGTGATCTCTGTCAAATAAATAAATAAAATATTTTTTAAAAAAAAATAATAAAAAGCTCAGTTACGGAACAGGGAGTGTAGCCTGCAGGGTCAGACAGCAGGTTCAAATCCTGACCTGGGCAACCCGCAGCCAAGTCACTTAACCTCCTGCCTGATTTGCTCCCCTGCGAAATGAAGGGTGATGAAGCCACTGGGTTGCCTGAGTCCGTCCCTGTGACTGTTGGGGGAGCGCCTGACACATGAGAGGTGTCTGCCCCAGGGAGGGAGCTCAGCCCTCTGACGTGGTGGAAGACGGAAGCCCCGGGGGGTTAAATGACGGGCCCAAGGGGCCCAAGGTCACTGTCCTAACAGCCTCCAAATTATATGTCCCAAGTCCTCAACCCTAGAACATCTGCATGTGATCTTATTTGGAAAAGGGTCTTTGAGGCTGTAATTACGGCAAGGATCTTGAGACTCAGAGATTGCCAGATTACCCAGATGGGCCCCGCATCCAATGACAAATCCTTATAAGAGATCCAGGGGACAAGGACCGGGCAGCCGCCAGCCGGAGAGATGCCCAGAGCCACTGGAAGCTGGAAAGGGAAAGGAACAGATTCTCCCTGAGAGCCCGCCGGGGGAGCACAGCCCTGCCGACATCTAGATTTTGGCCTCTAGCCTCCAGAACTGTGCCAGGATACATTACTGGCCGTCTGTTACGGCAGCCCCAGGAGGTTGAATAGTGACCCAGCCTGTAGTGTCAGAGCAAAGACTTGTGACTCCACTTACCACTCAGGACCCGTTGGTGGCATCTCTCTGCAGATAAAAAAAGAACGTCAATCCCAGATGCCACAAGGGGTCTGGAAGCCGCTTCTCTGAGCCTTCTTTACAGGTGGGAACACGGAGACCCCACTGTCTACTCGCCCATGCCACACAGCCATCAACAAGGAGGGAGGCGAGGCTGGAACATGTGAGCCCTGCTGTCTCCTTCGGGGCACACTGGCTCATTAGATTTACCAGCCCCTGCCTGAAAAAGTATTTAATTTGCCTTTTACAATGCACCAATTGCAAGTTAATTAACTGGCAATTGAAAGTTATAGGTGACATTAGAATTTATTAATAACATTGGAAATAAATCTCCGTGGAATTCAAGTAATTGAAAGTCTCATGAAATTCTCTTTTTTATCATCCATAAAACAGGTCTAGGAGAGAGGTGTTCCAGAAACCTCAGAGGGTGGTTGGGATTGCAGGTGTGGGATAATTGGGTGGGAAGGAGCTGCTGTTCTGACCTGGGCCCATCTTGGACGCCCACTTGCCCCCTGTGCACCACCTGGGTGACTGCCTCCTAGGGTCTGGGAAGGAGTCATTCTTCCTTTGGAAATGTCCTGTGACTCACGGCAGTGATCAGAGCAGGGCACTGGGGACACAGATGCGACTCGCCCACAAGAGGTCTTAAGCCTAGTGGGGAAGACAGAGCCTCAGGGGCTAGGGTCCAGGGCCAGAGTCAAGCAGTTCCTACCCATCTGTGCCCATGGTGGGCCTATGCTAATGCTCCCTCTTAACCCCTGGGTGGCCCGCGGGGTGGGAGCTCCCTTCCCTCCCACTCCTCCTGCCCTGGGCTGATGCTCTTGAGGCCCTCCCCCAGGGGGCTGGGGGGAGAAGGGGGCAGCCACAGGGCCTGGAGGCCCTTCAATGGCACCCGGGCAGGGGGCTCTGGGTGGCTTGCTTCTCCACTCTGAGTCACCACTGGTACCTGTAAGCAGAGTGTAGAGGTGCAGGCGGGAGTTTCCATCCATGAGCACAAAGACATGCAGGATACCACAGAAGCGAGGGCCGGAGAGGCCCAACTGGTCTCGTTGGGCTGCAGGAATCAGAGCAGGGAATGCGTCTGAGGATTCTGTCCAAAGCTGAGAGCCAAGATCTGAGAGCCCTGCTGCCCCTGGGAGCCCCCTCCAACCTGCCCTCTTCCCCCCACCAATCCCACAAGCACCCCAGACCCCCCACGTGGCTGGGGAGCCAGCACCCCCAGGCCAGACAGAGAAGAGGCCAGCCAAGGAGAGATGCTGACGCTCCATGCTGGGCTGGTGCCGCCGTCGGCAGGGAGGACGGGACCCTGGTGACAGGGCCAAGTTCCAGAGCCCAGGGCGGGGGCAGGGAACAGGGCAGAGTCCTGCGCAAGGAGGCTGCGCAGGAAGGCTTGCGTTTCAGTAAGAGCATTCTCTGGGCCAGATGGAGGGAAAGGGGCACACTGACCTCGAGAACCAGTTGTGGCAGCCGGTCCCCTGTGGGCCAGCTTCCTTCCTCCAGCACTCGAGGTCCTCCAAGATCTGGCATGTGGCAGCCGCTTCGGTCCTCCAGTGAGCGTTCTTTCTGTCGTCCCCCACCCACCCAACCACGAATCTTTCCTGCTCCTTGTCCGGCCCCGGCCCTTCCTCACACTTGCCCCTCCTGGCAGTGCCCTGCCTCACTCTCCCGGCTTATGGGCACGCCCCTCTGCCCTCCGGAATCCCGGCAGCCTAGAGCCCGGCCTCCCCAAGTCTCAGGCCTGTCCTGAAACCCTGCTTCACTACCAACCGCTGTGTGACCTCGAGCGAGCCGCCCCACTTCTCGGGGACGTCGCGGACGCTCCGCAAAATGGGAAAGGTGGCTCCGACGCTGAAGGCAGGTGACATACGCCGCATGTCTGGCGCAGTGCCGGGCCTCATCCTTAAGAAGGACCAGCTCGTGACCACCAACCCCGGGAGACGCCGTCCCGCAGCCCCGGCCCCACCAGACACACGGCGCACTCGTCCCATCCACCCTCCGCCTCCCACCGGAAGCTGCTTCCCTCCCGCACTGGCTTCCGCTTCTGGTGGCCGGGCGCGCCTGGGCATCCGGTCCCGCCCCCGGCGCTGGGGACTGGCTGCCGACTGTGCCCCCTACGGCTGCGGGGTCCCTGGCCGGGGTGCAAACGAAGACTTCCCGTGCATCCAGATACTGAAAAGTTACATGTTAACTTAAATAAAATGAGCTCTGTGCTCGCACTTTGACAGAAACCCTTTACAAGGCCTGGAAGGCCTGGTTGACTCCGGGATTCCGACCCCCCCAGAGCTGGGCTCTGGAACGGGGCGGCCCAGGGGAGAGCCAGCCCCTGGTCCTCGGAAGCCCCACCTGCTCGCTGCTGTCCTGCACCCAGAGGCCTCGGGGGCACGTGCGGACACCCACCCTGCAGGCTCAGTCCGCACCCTCCAAAAGCGACAGCCCCCGGTCGAAGAACGCAGGTGTCGGCGGGGAAGGGGTCCACACGGAGCCTAAGACGAGGGCCCCGGGGCAGCACATTTCAGTGTCCCGGGCAAAGCAGACAGTCTCGTGCGGCTGGTCCCCCACCGGTCTGGGAGAAGGAGATGCCTTCTGCCCGGCCTCCCTGAAGAGTGGATAGCCCGGCTTGTCATTCAGTCCCATGGGGGCCCTGGAGGCTGCCCTGTATCCTGGCTGAGGCTTCACCCAACACAGGGGGTTGCTCGGGGCCAGGGGTGAGGGGGCGTGAGCTGAGAGGGTGGCCTGTAGAAAGAAAAAGGGGCTCAGCCCTCCAGGGGAGGCAGCCCTCATGGCCAGGTCTGGCCTGGCCTCCTGCACTTGTGTGTACACTCTGGGCACAACGGCGCCTTGTACAAGGGGTCCCTGATGACCTGCCCCCCCCAAGCCTTTGCTGAGGCCGTTCCCCCTGCCTCCACTGCCCTTTCCCGTCTAGCCGACTCCCACTGACCCCCAAAGACCCTTTTCCCCTCCGTGGCCCATCCCCGGGCCCCTGACAGATTAGCCGTCCCCTCCATCGTGTTGCTGTGGCCTGCAGCCATGTCCCATGCTGTGTGTGTGGCACTGTCCTCACATCCGACCACCCCGTCGCTAGATGTGACCCTTTCAGAGCCGACCTCCCTCCGCACCTGCGTCTTTGTGGCCAGGAGCCAGGCTGGCCAGGCCTCCACACCAGCCGCCGCCACAGGACACCAGAGCCCCAGTGGGGAGAGCACCTTTATTGTCAGAGCATTCCAGACGTCCCACTGGCCTCTGACTGCCGCCCCTCGGTCCCCAGGCTGGTCCTGCCTCACACAGGGCCGGGGGAGCTTACCAGGACCTGGCCACAACCTCCCAAATGCCCCAAGGACACTGGGGACAGATGGCTCCGGTCCTGAGCGGAGACACGATCCAGGGTGGCACCAAAACCTCCGAGCCTGCTCCTGAGACTGGGTCCTGGCCCAGCAAGAGAGGAGCACCAGGGCCAGGCCGGGTCACAGGGGAGCCCATGGCGCAAGAGGCCTGTGGTCTGAGCTGCTCTGGGGTCCCCGGCCCCAGGTGTCTGCTGTGGAGTCTGCCTGGGCCCACAGCCCTGAGGGGACAGCATCTTTCCCAACGGGGCCTGGGACTCAGGCAGCTTTCTTGTCTCTAGCTGGTCAAGGGGACATGGGACTTGCCGTGTGATCCAGAAATGGCCAGCCCTAGAGATTCCCAGACAGGGCAGAGCTACCAGCGATGGCCTCCTCGGGGCGCACCGGCCCAGTAACTACCTCCTCCTCTCGGCTCACGGGCAGGAGGGCCCTGCTGGGCCGGCTGGGTCCAGAGGCCAAGAGGCAGTGGTGGGCGATGCCGGTTTGGTAGGAAGGCCCCTGCCACCCCAGTGCTCCTCTCTCAATATCCCCAAGTCCTGGGTTTATTCAGGGTGTCCCTGGCGCTGCCAGACCCTGGAGCAGACCCCAAGCCCGGGGACGGGGATTAAGGAAGAAGGCCCAGGACCCTGCCTTCCTTCCCTGCTGGCTGGTCCAGCCTCCCTCATAGCCCTGCGCCCACCCTGAGTTTCTCTGCGAAGACAGGAAGCTGGCAGGGTCGAGCATTAAGGAACCAGGAGGCCTGGGTTCAAATCCTGTCCCAGCTGTCCCTGGTCCCGTGGCCTCGGCGGGTTATTCATACTCTCTAGGCCTCCATCCTCCCAGGGAAAGTGGGGATATCAAGCCTACCTCCTAAGGGTTAAATGAGACGATGCAGGGAAAGCTCCTTGGACAGGCCCAGACTCAGTAAATGATGAGTATTAGGGTTATTCTCGTGCCCCACCCAGCCCCCCCAGATCCCGTCTCCTGCAGAAGGTGAGGGTGGGGAGGGCAGGGACCAGGAAAGGGTCCTGCCAAGAGTGCTGGGGCCCTCTGGACCCTGCCTCTGGAGCTGCCATCTGTCCCCAAGTCCCCCCCAGGCCCCAGGAGCCAGTGTCTCTCGCGATCGTCCGTGCCCAGAGCGCAGGTCCCCTTGGTGGGTCTTCGGGAGCCAGCGGGGCCACACGGGCCTCAGGGCCAGGTCTCCGGCGGGGCAGGGGCTTGTCCTGGAGAGCTGGCCTCTTACTTGCCGCCGCTGGCCCGGCCGGTGCTCCTCTGCCCAGGGTCGGGGCCGAGCAGGGCAGCGAGGGCGCTGTCGGGCGGGGAGCCGCCCCGCTTCATCTTCAGGCTGGCTCTCAGGGCAGCATCTTGGCCAGAACCCCCCTCGGGGGAGGCCAGGGGATCTGGAAGGACAGCAGGCGGGCCAGCTCACGCAGGGCCTCGGGAGCCCTCAAAAGGCCCCCTTTGCTTCGGGCGCCCCCCCCCCCAGCGAGGGAAGCCCGGTGCCCAGCGAGGAGAGGGCAAGGCTGCAGAAGGTCCCTGGTCACGCGGGCACCTGTCACACATGCGTTCGCCTGCTCATCCGGCAACCAGTGCTGACCTGGAAACCAGTGCGGACCCCGCCCGGGCTCCCCATCCTGCATGCCAGGGAGAGACGTGGAGAGCCCACCCCCATCAGGGAGCACAAGGTTCTGAAGCGCACCGTGGGGCGAGAGGAGGGCGCCTTCCCAGAGGGAGAGACCCTAGAGCAGGTCCTGAAGCGGGAGCTGGTGGTCAGTGGGCGGAGGGACTGGCCTGAGCAAAGGCGTGGAGGTGGGGGGCGGGAGGGAGGTCCTGGGAGGACTAGGTGGTGGCTCCAAGTCACTGGGCCCCAGGCCATGCTGGGCCGGGACTTGGGACCTGATGTGCCTGGACAACAGTCACGGGCAGTAGGGGGCCACGGAGGGTCCTTGAGCAGGGGGGGCACAGGGTAGGGTCCGCCTGGGGTTTGGGGAAGACCGACTGGCAGCCAAGTGGAGGTCATCAAGTCAGGCAGACCAGAGGCAGTGGCAGCTGCCCTGAGGGCAGCAAGGGGGTGTGGAGGCCGGGGCAGAGGGGATTCCCAATTCCACGGCCAGCTGCAGGTCCGGCTGGCTCCAGGCCCTGGTCACCACTCACCATGGATCCCAATCATGTGTTCCAGGATGAGGACTCTCTCCGCCAGGATCTTCAGGGCCTCCCGCAGCTGCTGCACCCCCTCACCCTGAGTGGTGGGGGAGGAAGTGGCCAGGGTCAGGGCCGGCCACAGAGACGGGCCACATCCTCCCAGCCCTCTCTATTCCTGACTCTGCCCCTTTGTCCCCATCCTCTCAGTACAACAGCCATCCCAGGCTGGATACCCACATGCCAGGCCTGGGGTCTGAAGCCTTGTTTGTGGATAAGAAAGCTGCAGCACAGAGAGGTAACCAGGGTCCTGGGGCCACACAGCCTGGCTTCACACCCAGACCTGTCCCCCGCACGTCACGGTTTTTCCTGCTCCCATGGCTCCCTGGCTGCTTCCCTGGGCAGAGCCCTGTTTTCTGGAAAATACCCTGCCGAGGGCAGAGGCCCTAGCACAGGTGGGGGCATTTTGCTGGTCTCCTGAGAGCTCTCCAGGTGTGGCCACTCCCGACAGAGAGACTAAAGGGAGCGCCACCGTCTCTAGAGTGTCGGCACAAGTGCACGGTGATGAGGGGCTGACCCACACACGGGCAGAGGACCTTGTGCACCGAGACCGGTCAAGGAGCTGGTTTATTGAGAAGACAGATGGCAAGGCCACTTGAAAAGGGACGTGATGGTAAGGGACTCAGGCCCCGCCCTGAAGTCAGTCCCAGAACAGGCCTCTTGTGGGCATAACACGACAGCTCTATCCTGATGTTCAGATCGATCTAGTTTAAAACAACACAAAAGGATGGGCCCCTCGGGTGGCTCCAATGGTAAAGCATCTGACTCTTGATCTCAGGGTCGTGAGTTCAAGCCCTGAGATGGGCTCCATGCTAGGGATGGAACCCACTTTAAAAAAAGCAAAATGGGGGCACCTGGGTGGCTCAGTGGTTTAAGCCTCTGCCTTCGGCTCAGGTCATGATCTCAGGGTCCTGGGATCGAGCCCCGCATCGGGCTCTCTGCTCAGTGGGAGCCTGCTTCCCCCTCTCTCTGCCTCTCTGCCTAGCTCTGATTTCTCTCTGTCAAATAAATAAAATCTTTAAAAAAAATTAAAAATTAAAAAAAGAAAGCAAAAAGTGTCGTATAGGTTAAGGAGAGAGGTCTTCCCCCCAGGGAAGCAAAGGCCACAAGAAGCCACACTGGGGGCAGTGCCCGGGATGGGGGTCCAGAGCCCCAGCCCAGCCCCAAGCCCCTGAGCCCCAGCAAAAGGTGACATCGTAAGCCCTGTTTCTGTCTCCCTTTGCAAGTCTGCAAATCTCCCTGTGAATCCGTGCCCATGCCTGTACCATCTTTCTCCCGCTGCCTCCTGTGCCCACCACAGCTGCTCTGGCTCCAGCCTTCCCACTCCATCCCAGCCCACCTCCCCAGTCACCCCCAGGTGCCCTAGATGCCCACTGTGGCTGGCCACTCCCTGAGCTCTGACACACCCAGGGGATTCTTGCTGTCAGCCTGCAAGGTCTCCTCTGCCAGCCCCACTGACCTCACCCCCTTTACCCATCACCCAAGTCTCCAGCATCCCTCCTCCTCCCAGAAGACAGCGGGTCCCCACGGCCATGCCCGTATTCCATCTGTGTCCCCTCCCCACCCCATTATGCCCCTGCCTGCTCCCAACCTCACTCCCCGCACCCCCCCATTCCCTCCCACATCCACCAGCCCTCGGTCTACGTCCCCACGTATCCGTCAGTCCACCAGCGCAGTGACGCTGGGGGCACTGCCACGGACCAGGCACCGCGCATGGGGGATTCCTGTCCCTGGAGAGGGACTTGGCAGCTGTAGCCTCCTTAAATAAGGGGTTCTCCCCCGCAGTGTCTCCCCTCTCCTCCAGCCCCAGGCCAGTCCCCTATCTGCACGCTAAGCTGCAATCATTACGTCACTCACCGGCCTCCCTCGCCGGGCGGGGACCCCCTTCACCCCATGGCCTAGCGCCCTATGGGAGGCTGAGGGGTGTCGGTGCAGACCTGCTGGGCACCCGCCCTCCCACCGGGACGCAGCCAAGGGGGTAGGAGGGGAGCTCGGCCCCCAGAACCGGTTACCTCTGCAGCAGCTTTGTCCTCTTCGTGCCCCTTCCCGCCAGGCTCGCCCTAGGAAGAAAACCCCACAGTCAACGATCTGTGTGTGTAGGGGGGAGTGGGGGCGCCTCGCTACCTGTCCCAGCTTCTCGCGCAGACCGTGGGGGCCGGAGGGACTGAGGGCAGGCTGGGCAGGCAGAGCCTGGAGACAGGGGTGCTGGGGCCCAGAGCTGGACAGCCGCCTCCACGGGCACTGCTGCCCCGGGGTGGGCAGAGCGGGGGAGCGCCCGAGGCCCCAGCATCCGTGTGTGGCCCCGTGTGGGTTGGTCTGGGGGCTTCACTGTGCTTCAGGCCTGACACCCCACAAGCTCAGGTCTCAGCTCGGCCAGGGATCAAGTCCCTGTTTCTCTCCACTTCCACCTCTAAAACGAGGCCAGCAATACCGGCCTCACACTAACCCCCACATTGTACGCAGTGTGACTTTCAGCAGGTTACCTGACCTCTCTGTGCCTCCGTGCTCTCCTCTCTCAAACGGGGTAACACCGCCTACCTCCCGGGAGGATTGAGACTAAATAAATCAATACTTACAATGAGCTCTGACGGGAGCCTGGTGCCCAAAGCTCTGGGGCAGGACTCAGCCCAGTCTTTGCTGCGTTTACTTGGCTCCGTCATTGCCTCACTGTGTGACCTTGGGCAAGTCACTTAACCTCTCTGAGCCTTAGCTGCGAGTTCTCAAAAAAATGGGGAAAATAAGGTCCTGGCTCGCTGGGTCATAACTAAGCTTAACCTCACTGTGGGTGAAGAGCACGACCCCTCCCAGCACACGGGAGGTGCTCGGCAAAGCTCCGGCCCTCCTCCCAGGCTCTCTGCCCCTAACTTAGACCTGGGCACCGAGGAGGTGCCTGCCTCCTTGGCCCTGCAGGCAAGAGTGGGGACTCATAAATTCTTACTTCCAAGGAGGGAAATTTGAGGCCAGCTGTCTGGGCCTCTACTTCTGGGAGGTTCAGAGGAGGGAGGGCCTCCGCAGGCCACATAGCATGCTAACTCGAGGGTCTGGGCTCCCTGGAAGAGACCTGAGGACACGCATCCAATCCCCTGCCAGGAGGCTACTTTTGTCATTGCTCACACTCCCAGTGAGGGGCTCCCCACTTTCCAAGGGCACCCCGCTTTCCAGCTCAGGCAGCTGGGATCACAGGAAGGCTGCCCCTTCTCTGGGCAGAATAGAATCAGGCCACGTTCGGGGTGGCTGTGGGGCTGAGCCCAGGCCAGGCTGGGACAGACCCACCCCGACCTACCCGCTGCCCTGGGCCTGTGCCAGAGCCCACCACCCTGGGAAAAGCCCGGCGGCACAGCCCCCCACTTACAGCCGGTCCCATCACGCCCCGCTCTCCGGCCAGGCCCTGCAGAAAGGCAGACAAAGCAGATGAGGCCTTGCCTGCCCCCCTAATACCTCTGTCTCCCCCTTAGCCGCCCCACCCCAGGACAGGAGGAGGACAGAGTGGAGGAGATGGGACGGCGCCTCCTGGGCCACCCTCCACTATCTCCTCCCTGAGCCTCGGCAGGGCCCTCAGTCTTCTCAGCTGAGAAATGGGCCATTACGGTTGTCACACGGAGCCTGCACAGATGGCAAAGCCTGCAGGCTCCCCCCAACAAAGGGTCTCCCCAGAGAATGAACGATTGGGCTCCCACTCAAGGCCTCCCATCTTATGTTGAAATCTAGCCGGAAGGCTCCCCAGAGCCCAAACCCACGCATCCAGCAACCATCCCACTTCCCCACCTGCCCACAGGGGGACGCCCCACTCTACCTCCCCTGAGAACCCTGGGTACCCCCAAACCTGCCGCGTTCTGCAGCCACCTCCCAGGGTGATAGCTCCCTGTCCTCCCAGCGGCTCCCACACACGCCCGGGAGATAACCTTCCTTTCCTTCTCCCGCCAAATCTGTTCCATCCGCCAGACCCATCACACCCACTTTCTAAACACGTCTCTTCCCTTTGCGGCTTCTGGTACAACCACCTGATTGCAAGTCACCTTCTCTCTCTCCCCCTCACTTCCTTGGTCTCCCTGGACCCCCTGACCCACTGTTCCCCCACCTTCAGCCTTCTGTTCCCCCACGGCAGCCCCAGCCCCACGGCAGCCCCATCCCCCACGTGAGGGGCCTCTTAAAGATGGAAATCAGATCATGGGCTCTCCTTCCGGGAGACTCAGAATCCCCTTTCCCTGTGACAGAAAACCACACTCCTCCCCTCCGGTCAGACCCTGCCCCCACCTCATCTCACATCTCATTCTCCTTCCCTCAGTCTGTCCTGGGCTTTCTTCTACCCCGGGGCCTTTGCACTCGCTCTTCTGGCTGCCAGGACTGTCCTTTCTTGGCATCTTTGCACAGCTGCTCCTTCTGGTTCGAAAGGTCCCAGCTGAAGTGTCACCTCTGCATGTGTGTCACGCCCTGCATCCCTTCCCTCTCCCGCAAGGGCCCAAGACCCTGATAAGAGACCTCCTGACGGGATAAGGCTATCCCCAAGCACCCACCACATTCTTGGCGAGGGCTGGAGAAAGCCTGAGAGGGGCCCCACCCCTGCCGTTCTCCTGCTGTGTGACTCTGGGCAGGTGACTGAGCCCCTCTAAGCCCCCCCTCCCCATCACGGCTGGGATACCATGATAACGTCATCTCAGAAAGCCACTGGCACAAACAGGTGGGGAAGGGTTCTGAATCTCATCGTCCCCAACCCTCCCTGTGGCTGTGGGCTGGGGCAGCTGGAGGCATCTGGTGACATCATGTGGGTGACTCTTGGTGACGAGGGCTACAGCCTGGGGTGGACATTCTGTGATCTGTATGTCCTCTGGAGGACACCTGGCCTCTCTGCGTCTCTATGCACTCAGCTCTGAGGTGGGAAGGGTGCCCACACCTTCCTGGCATGGGGGTGGGCAGCACAGGGCTGAAGCTGCTGATGAGACCTGGGTCCCACCCGAGCCAAGTGGCCCAGGGGCCAGCTGGGCCACCCCTTCCCGAGCAGCTCAGGCTGGGAAAGAAGGCTGGCTCTTCCTTCCCAGGGAGCCAAGTCCGCCTCCCCTGCCAGAAATGGGGAAGCCCTTACCTGCGATCCAGGGACACCTGGGGGTCCTGGGGGACCGTGTGGTCCAGGGGGACCTGTGGGCAGAGTCACAGATGATCACCTGGGGCCAGCGCCCTGCCCGCCCTATCTTGCAACCCACTCTTCCCCCAGAGCCTCATCTGTGGGGCCACCCTGTGCACCGCGCCCCCCCCCCCAGCCAGCCAGTCTCCCAGCAAATCTCTCTCTGGGCTGCCCCTTGCCCGGGGGGGACCCTCCTGGGTCCCTACCCCTCCAAGGCCACCGTTCTTGCCTGAGCTACTACAACAGCATCCTGACCATCCACACTCGCGGCCACCCAGAGCCACCTTCAGTTAGGGCCCTTCCGGGGCTCCTGAAGCCCTCAGCCGGGCCCCCTCCACCCGCAGGCCCCCAGCTACCCTCCTGGAAATCTCCTTGGCCTCTGCGCTTCTGCAGGGCCTGTTCCTTCCTTCTGGAGCTTCTCCATCCCCTCCACAGCCCAGCTAATTCTTTCCTACCGGTCTCAGGCTGAGCATCACCTCCTCTAGGAAGCCTTCCGGTACTTACCCCCACCCCTGCTCTAAGCCGGTCCCCTCACCTCCCTGGAGCATTCACTCAAATGTTACCTTTTAAAAGAGGCCAGGAAACTAGAGCCCTACCCCACGTAGTGACTACGTGAAAGGGTAAATGAATGATGGGGGGACAAGGCACCCACACACTTGGTGAGCAGGGCTGGCCCCTACCCCGTACCCCGTACTCCCCTTCCCTCCCGGCCAGTAAGGGTCCCTGGAGGGCGGGGGTCAGGCTAGGCCCAGGATCCAGACCCTTAGAACGCCAGGGCCATCCCCTGCCCCACGGCCCCCGGTTTCTGCCCAAAGGCCCAGGGCATGCTGTCTCTCACCTGCCCTACCAGCCCCTGGGCCAGCCCTGTGCTGACCCCATGCCTCCCCCTGGATCTGGGCCTCCACGTACCCTGGTGCAACCGCCACTCAGGCCCACAAGGGGGCAGCCCCGAGTGGCTTCATGTAGGCAGCAGGCAGAAACATTGTCCAGTCCTGCAAAGGAGCTGTCCCCCAGAAGCAAGGGAACTCGCCCAATCCCCAGTATCCTGCCAAGGCTATGATTCCCCAACCAGCCCCACGAGGTGCCTTGGCCCAGGCCAAGCCCAGAGCAGGTGCCCCATCCAGGCCAGGCTGTGCAGCTGCCCTCCGCACTTACCTGGAGGGCCAGGGGGGCCCCGGGGCCCCGGGACGCCGGCCAGCACTGTGTCCACGGCGGCCGAGGCCAGCTGTGAGTCTCCGTCTGCAGGCAGAGCAGTGGCCTGTGACCCGGTGGACAGGGCCAGGTCCAGGACCTGAGCTTCCCCAGGGCCAGGACAGGCACCCCCGACTCCACTGGGCCTCAAAGCAGCCCTGGCAAGCATAGACTCTTGCTCCCGCAGAGCCCAGGTCAAAGGGCAGGGAAAGCCCAGAGGGGTTCATATAACGCACAAACTCCTTCCAGAGCATTCCAGCCCCTTCAGAGTCTGGCCCTGCCCTACTTACCTCCCCAGTTCCCCGGCCAGAACTCTCCTCCCCTTCCCCCCACTCCACTCCACAGGCCCTTTCTTGATGCAGCTGACAGGCTCACTCCTGTGGGGCCTCCTCCTCCAGGAAGGCCTCCCTGCCCAGCCCTTTGAGCTGCAGGGCCCTGGGCTGCCTCTATAGGGCCCATTACTCAGCCTGGGGCAGGGGTGGGGTCCATTAATGACCCAGTTCCGGCTATTTGGGTCTCTCCAAGGCAAGCCCCCTGTGACTTTGTCCTGCCTCAACCCCAGAGTCAGACCCAGAGAAGCCAGGCCAGGAAATGCCTGGGATGGGAGTGGCTACCCCTGCCCTTTCCTTCATACCCGGAAGCCGGGACCACACTTCCAGGGGCTCATAGCAGATGGGGACCCAGTAGGGCATCCCCACTCCTTCCCAGGCACACACCCGGCACTCCCTGGGGGACCCCAAAGGCTGGTGAGGAGGGTCCCATCCGAGGAGGGCTCTGAGGGCTCTGGATGGCAGGCAGTGCCCGAGGCATTGTGACCAGGGCAGGCTGGAGCCCTGGGATGGCTCCTTGTGGCCCCGGGGCGTGTGCTGCCGAGCCCTGTTCTCTCTCTGAGTCTTTAGTGAGTCCCTACTTGCTCCAGAAGGCTCTGCTCTCACCATCTGGGCCCCTGCACCTGCTGGGGGCAGCCCAGGACCCCCACTCTGCTCAAGAACGAGTCCCTCCCTTCCACCAGAGCAACTCCACTGGGAGTATTAACTGTCCCCACTCTACGAGTGGGGAAACTGAGGCTCAGACAGGGACAGAAGCACCAGCAGGAGGGGGCCAGAGTTTCTCTGACCCAGACAAAGAGGTCCCTGTCCCCCACGGTGCTTGGGATGTCACCCAACCCTGTCACCCACTTCTTAAAACCCTCCCCCGGTTCCTCGGGGCACTTAACCAGAGGACACCCCTTTGGTGGCCCCCCCCAACCTCCGGGTCTCCCTGCTCCTGCCCGCCCCATTGGGTAGGCAGGTGTGTCGGGGTTCAGAAACCCCAGACTGTGGCCCCCGAGGGCTGGAGTCTGTTTTCCTCACAGCTGTGTCCCCAGTGACACAAACTGTGTGACGACACATAGTGGGTGCTCAACCAACACTTGTCACACAGTCCAAGGTCAGGGGATTCGTGAGGGAATGTGCTCCCACCACCAAGTGGGGAAACTGAGGCTGGTCACACAACAGAGTGACATTGGGGGGCGGGGTCAGGACCCCAGGGGCCGGAGCTGGGCACCGAGGCAGGGACAAGCCAGGCTGGGGGCTAAGGACCATTCCGCACCCCCCCCCCCCCGCCCAGTACAGCCCTGCTCCCAGGCCGCTGCCCAGCTCCCTAAGCGTCTGCTTCCCCAGGGCCCATCTCTCGGCTGGGAGCACTCACCACCCTTGTCGGTCGGCGGCTGCAGGGAGTAGAGGACCCCCTGAGGGCTGTTTGGAGGGAAGCCAGGGCTGCCTGCTGGGCCGGGGGGGCCGGGGGGGCCGGGGCGCCCCGTCTCTCCAGGAAGCCCGCGGGGCCCTGGCGGCCCCAAGTGGCCTGCGGTGGGAAAAGAGGAGCCCCGTGAGGGCCGGGCCTGGCGACAGACACCGCAGATGACAAACAGGTCAGCGGTGGCCTCCAGACCAGCCTCCCTGGAGGGCTGTCCTGGGATGTGAGCGAACGTGGCTTTCGTTTCCGGCCTGGGGAGCACTGGGGCTGCTGGGCGGGAGGTGAGGGAGGCCAGCTGGCCCACTCCAGGGGCCTCAGCTTTGGGGTTGGGGCACCGAGAGTGCCAGCCAACCCGGGCCAGCCCTACACCCACTGTCACAGGACCTGTATCTACCCTGCAAGACCCAGGAGGAGATGGGGGGCTCTCTGGAGGGGTTTAAATGTCTAAGAAGGGTCCCCAGGCCTCAGCTGCCCCACGTCCCACGCTAGCACCCCAACTCCCAGAGCCTTTTGTTCTTCCTGCAGCCCAGGGTTAGACCACACCCTAAAACCTTTGGGATGGGGTGGCAGTGGGGGTGCTGGTGGGAGGAAGTGAGCCCAGAGCCCCCCAAGACAGCAGTCACTGGCCCCAGCAAGATCAGGGCTTATGGGACGCCTCACCTTCTCAGATGGGGGAAGAACCCCAGCCCCGTCCCCCAGCAGACAAAGTCAGATCCGGGGGGTCCTTACCAGGAGGCCCTGCTGGGCCCTTCTCTCCTGCCTGGCCCCGGTCACCTTTGGAGCCTGGGGGACCTGCAGGCCCTGGTGGTCCCGTCTGCCCCGGGGGCCCTGGGGAGAGAATGAGATGAGCTCTGAGGACGCTGGGGGCCAAACCACCGTGGAGGGGCTCCGGGCCTGACCCCCTGGGCCATTTCCCAGGAGCAGAGACCTCATTACAGTCTATGAACCATCATTGTACCTATTAACTCCTGCGATCTCAGCAGCTACTTGTGTTCCCATTTCACAGGTGGGGAAACTGAGGCTTGGGAAGGTGTGGTCCCTTGTTCAAGGACCCAGAGCCAGGCGGCTGCTGAGTTAGGCCCCTCCCTCTGGAGTCCTACTGTCTCCCCGCTCAGGGTTGGGAACAGTGCCTATGGTAAAGAGCTCCCCAATGAGGCCTCCTTGGAGACCCCAGGAAACCCTGCTCTCAGATTCCAGGGCGCACCCCGGGGGTCACCATTTGTAGGGGTCGTGCCCCACCTGGTGGCCATTTCTTGGAACTGCACTTCTCCTTGCACAGAGAAAGTGGCCCAGGAGACCCAGCACCCCTCCCAGCCTCTCCCACAGGGCATTTGGGTTCTGGGTCTTCCTCCTCCTTAGTTCCAGAAGAAGGATTTGGAAGAAGGCAGACGGGGGCAGCTGCCTGGGTGTGAATCCTTGGGAGGTGGGCCAGGGACCCAGAATGAGATGCTCCCCACAACGCCTGAGCTCCCTCCTCCCCCCACAGCCTCCAGCCCCCCCCCGCAGAAGATCACAGAGTGTCTGCTCCTCCCAGGACTGGCCACTGGGTGTCCCCACTGCTGGGGGCTGTGCCCTCCCTGCTCTGCTCCCTCTCCCGACTGGACAAGCAAAGGAGGTAAGGAGGGGACAGGGTGTGAGCTCAGAGCAGAGTCTGGAAGCTGGAGCTCAGCTGTGAGAGAGGCCAGGGAGGGACAGTGTCCGCTGCATAGGGCTCTCGTGGGGCCAAGAATTTTCGAGACCATAGGCTCCTGGATCACGGGCTGACCCCAGGGGTCATTTCTCCAATCCTTGCCGGAACCCCAAGCATTACAAACTTACTGGAATGATTAGAGAGCATTTCTGTGCGGCCGAAGGTGATACAAAAGTATTTATGAACTAGCACAGCACGGACCAGAAGGTGGTGGGAGGCAGAAAGCTCCGGGTAAAATTGAGCCGGAAGGCTGGGGGCCTGAGCACAGGTTGGCTTCAGGGCAGGGCAGGAGGACACGCACCCAACTGTGGGATGACACGGAAGGGTGAGGCCCTGTATCAGTCTGGATGGGGTCTGTGGGTGCAGAGCTCCAGCCAATGGTTTCCAAGGGGTGCTGAAGCCCCAGTGGCCAGAGCTTCTATGTTTCTAAGAGAAGTTTCTAGAACTCCTGATTTTCTTTCGAAAGCCTACAGTTTTGAAATGTTAGCTCCGTTTTTCAACACTTGATCCCAAGGGCCTCTGGGGCAGGCCTCACTCACCGGCTGGGCCCGTGGGCCTTCTCCTTCGGGGCCCTGGGTGGGCGAGGGGGATGGCATCTGGGAGGAAGTCCTCATTCCAGGGTGGGAGGGTGCTCTGGGGGACCGGCAGGTCATTGCCCGGGCCTGCGGGCTGCTCTGCGGCTTCCAGCAGGAGAACCTGGGCCGGGAAAGGGCAGAGGGTCAGGACCCCGGGCAGGCCAGAGACCATTGTGCACTGGGGATGTGTGCCCCATGAGACCCGCAGCTGCCCAAAGCCAGGTGTGGGTGATCACCAGCCCCTTGCTGGAATGTTCCCCCTCCCCCTGCCCTCCTCTCGTTCCTGTGTCAGGAGAGCCCTCGGACCCGGGGCTCGAGCAGGCTGTCACGGGGACACCTTCAGACTCCCTGTACTCTTGGAGCGTTCATCACCGTGAGGAGAGCCCTGTGGTCACCCCCCACCCCTGCCCCAGCTTCCCTCAAAGAAGGGACTGAAAAGTTACCAATGGGCCTGGCTTGCGGCGTGGTTTTTAGTAGGAGCTCTGGGAAAACAAAAGGTGGCCACGTGGGGCCAGCGTGGAAAGCCGCCCTGTCTTCTCCCCCTTGAGAGAGCCGGGGCGTCAAAACCTGGGAAGACGCGGGTCCCCCGCGGGAACACTGGCTCCCTAACTCAGGCGAGCTGGAAGTCAGGCCTCAGACGCCCCAGCGAGTCCCTGCTGTTCCCCAAAGAGGTCAGCAGGGGGGCGCTGTGCACCAGGGATCCGAGCAAGGCAGCCTGATGGGTGCTGAGACCCTGGGGAGGCCCATCCAGGCAGAGAGGGGTCCCTGGACCAGGTGGACAGGACCTGGCTTCCTGCTCTGCCCACCGTGAGCCCCTAGTCTTTGTGCCCTGATCTGCCTGAAGGAGAGGAAGGCCGGTGTCTCGGGATCCCCCCAGCTCTTGGGAGCCAGAACCCCCCATCGGCTAGTCCCCGACTCCCCCGCCCCACCTCCACGACGCCCAGGCCTTGCATTTGGCCTCCCCCAGGCCTCTCCCAGGGTCCCTTGGCTTGCCCAGTGCTCCCACAGGCCCTGGCTGCCCCCCACCCCAAAATCCACCTGCCTGCCCCCTTCCCCAGAGCAGGGGGTGAGGACTCCAGGCAAAGTGAACCCTGCGGAGCCCCCCCAAAACCACCAGCGTCCCCACACTCAGCGCGCCCTTCTGGGCCTGCCCTGCTTCTCCTGGGGCTCAGTGGCTTTGCCCTGCCCCTGGGTACACCCAGGGCCCCTCCTGCCCTGAGACTTCCCGCCCACCCCCACCAAGCCCCTCCCTTCACTCCTGCGCCCCAGAGGACCCTGAGACTCCAGGGACACTCCCCCCGCCCCCGGCAGTCTGCCTGACCCTGCGGACTGAGGGTGTCCCCTCCTGGGTGTGCCCCCAACCTCTGCACCATCACCTGCGTGCCCACTCTCAGGGTTTCCATCTGCAGCGGGCGGGTGGGCTCCTGCCCCATGACCCCCATGACCCCCATGACTCCAGCGACCCCCCCCAGGGCCACTTCTCTGAGCCCCTCCCCCTTCTGGTCCTTACAAGGGTCCCCCGGCAGGAAGGGTCACCATAGCCACATCACAGGCAGAGGTGGAAATAGAGGCCCAGAGACCACTAGTGACTTGTCCAATGTCACCCAGCAAGTAGGCGCTGGGACCAGCGTCCCATGCAGTGCCCCCCAGCCTCCCAGGGCTTCCCCAGCCCCAGGCTTGGCCCAGGTGGTAGCATCTGTTTCCTGAAGGCTCCCACCTGTCCCCGTAGAGCCACAGACCCCAAGGAGGATACAGGACCCCCTGCTTGCAGCCTGTGCCCAGGCATGGGCTGCTAGGGGACCCTCCCACCTGCAGAAGGCCTCGGGGACAAGGGAGGGTCGGTCACCCCCTGGGGCTTCTCATGCCGGGGGCCCTGCACGGGTGTCTCCTACATGCCTGTGCCTCTGCCTATAAGATAGACATGGCAGCCTGGCGGAGAGGGTGACACAGAGCTTCTCACCTGTCGGGCACTTGACTGTTCCCAAAGCCGGGTCCCACTGCCATGTTGTGTGAGGCCCCGGCTGCCCTTGACCCGGACCAGCACATTGCCCAGATTAGGGGGTGGGAGCTCAGGTGAGACTCACCTAGCTGGGGGGGGTGGCGGTCCCACTGATGTCTGACTCCAAGGGACAGTCATCTGCAGCCCCCATCCAAAAAGGCATGCCCTCAGGGTCAGGCTTCCAGGGCAGGAGACAGGGCCCAAGGGGGAGGTAGGGTTGGCAAGGGCTGTGTGTGTGTGTCTGTTTGTCCGTGCATGTCTGTGAGGGCGTCTCTGTGTCTCCGTGTATATGCATTTATGTGCACGTGTGTGCGTGCGTCTACGTGTGTCTATTTATGTGTGCATGTGTGTGTGTATCTGCGTGTGTGTGTCTGTGGGGCTGTGTGTGTGGATGGGTATGTGTCTGTGGGAAGACCAGCCTGTCAGACTTTTCTGGGCGGGGGGCCCGACCTCTGGGCCTACTCTGTGGTCTTGCCACAGGGGTCTCTCAGCCCATGTCAGTGCTCTGTCCCCACCAGACCTCCCCGCCGGCAGGCCACGCTCCCGCCCGCCTCCCACACCCGGATGCTCTGTCCTGGGCCAGGCAGTCCCTAGTCCCAAGAGGTAAAGGTAGGACAGCCTCGGCCCCCGGCTTGTCCTCTGCCGGACGCCTGGGACATGAAGGAGAATGTGACTTGTCGCCGGTCAGGGCAGAGCCCACGGCCCCCATGGCACTGGCTTCTTCCTGCAGGGACCCGAGACACTCCACCGGGGCCTTCTCCAGGGCCCAGGAGCAATTTCAGCCAATCCGTGAGGCATGGGACATGAGGTGATGGGGGACACAGCCCAGGAGAAGTGTCTCCCACTGAGGGACGGTAGAGACGGCCCTGTGGCTCTGTCCCAGGCCTGCTCTGCACTATCCCTCCGAGGGACCAGAGGGGACAGAGCTGCCGGTGTCCAGGAGGGTGACCCACCCGTCACCACCCCTGCGCCTCACACAGCCTTCCCTTCTCTGACTTACTCCCTCCCTCCTCACCCCATTCTGCCTGGGGCTACCCCTCCATAAATGATTCATCCTTTCTTCAGTCCTTGAGCCTCTAGGGTGCCCCGCTGTGCCCCCTAATGTAGATAGGGCGAAAGCTGACAGGAGCCAGGAGCTCCTTCTCCATTGTCTGGGCCCCGCCGTGTGCCAGACAGGGAGGGAAAGAAGGAGCCAGAGATGGGGACAGTGGCCCTTTCCACCAAGGGGTCACCTTCTGGGCATCCAGCCCCCCCTTCACTGAGACTCACATCCAGACCAGCCTGCTGTCAATCCTCCAGATTTCGTGCTCCCCCCCGCCCCCAGGGAGCTGGCCCAGCCCAGAGAAGGCCACCCAGAGCCACAGAGGCCCCAGCAGCACCCAAGCCCTGGGACCAGGCTGCTTGGGCCTGCTGGGCTCCTTAGGGCTGGGCTGGTACCGATGTACAAGCCTCGCACACACCCACCAGCTCCCGAAGTCGGGCCCCCCAGCGGTCTGACCTTGGCCTCCAGCGTGGTTAGCCGTTCACTCATGTCACTGAGCCGGGTACAGTTCATGCATTCTGAAAGAGAAGGGTGAGAATGGAGTGTAGACCCTGGGGGTGAGAGCAGCCAGCTGCCAGGACAGCCTCTGGGCGGGCAGGCAGGGAGCTCTCTGATTAGTTTGCCTGGAAAACTCCTACCCAGCCTTCAGGGCCTTATCCTTGGTGCCCCCTCCTCCAGGCAGTCCACCTGACCTCGGAGCACCCACAGCACATTATTCAGCAAAGTGTCCAAGCCAGCACCCCAGGTGCCCAGTCAGCCTGTGTGTGCCATAAACGTAGGATCTTTGTCTATTTTATTTACCCACAGACCTCAGTGCTGGGCACAAAGGAGGGGCTCAAAAAAATCCAACAATTGATTACATAGGTGGTAAAGGGGCTGCTCCCTGCCTTTGAGAACATCAGTCTGGGGAGGGAGATGGGCAAATAGGTAGGGGCTGTAGGGGCTACACCAGGGCTGTAAGAATAAGATGTGCAAAAGAGCATCCCAAGGGACAGCAATGCCAGTTTGGGGTGGGGGAGGTGGTGGTCAGGGAGGACATCCTGGAGGCGGGGGCATCTAAGGGGAGGCCTGAGAGATACACCATATGATGGCGTGGTGAGGAAAGAGAGCTAAGGCCTAGAGACAAGCAAGACCAGAGAAGGATCTGGAATCAGTCTGGCAGAATCAGAGCAGACCCAGCGCCCCACCCCCACCCCACGCATACACCCAGGACTGGAGCAGTGGGCTGGGACCTAACACTGGAGGGCTGGCAGGAGGAGCTCTGGGGCAACGTCCTGAGGCCAGTGGGCAGCTCTTGGAGGGGCTGAAAGTCAAGGTCAGATCTGTGTTTTGAAAAGCTCACTCTGGCAGCAGCAGTGAGTACGGTGGGCGTGTGTGGGAGGGATGGGAGCCGGAGGGCCAGTTAGGAGACTGGTAATGGTGAACCCCCCCCAGGCCCACATCTCCCTGGGCTATAATTATCTATTTATGTCTGTCTGCCCCAGGGACTGGAGCTGTTTAAAGAGGAAACAGACGTTCAAAGCTGTTCTCCAGAGCTTTTATTGCTGCAGAAGTCAAGGGATGCCTAAATCGCTCACTCGGTTCAAAGCCTGACCCTCCAGGAACCTCAGTCTGGGCCAAAGAGACAAACCGAGGTGTGAGGGTAACTCGGCAGGTCCCAGTTGCCGTACTGGGGCTGCCCGTCCGTGGCCCCGTGGCCGCAGTAAGGCCTGAAGCTCCCGCGGCGTCCACACCTGCCCCCACCACTGGCTTCCCCTGTCCCCTAAGAGGTCCCCCAACTCCCCCATTACTGTCCTAAGTTACGGTGGTGATTGCTCTGCGAGACTCATAGGGGATGCCCAGGAGGCTTAGGACCAGGGTTCGGGCTGTGTCCTCCCTGGGGGGGCCCGGCCTCGGGACAGGGGGGCGCTGACATGGGGCCGTCTGCTCGCCAGCCCTGGTTGGGTTTACAAGACGTGGGCTGCCCGGGGCTCCGCTCACCCTCATCTCCCTCCCCAGCTCCCCTGGCCTGGGCCCAGTCAGTGGTTTATAAGCATTTTTTGAGAACAGAACTCTTTTTCCCCCTCAATAAAGCCTCGTCCATAACCCCGATACATAAAACAGATTAGAGACCGAGGTACAAACACTGGAACTTCCAAACAACTAGGGGAATGTATACAGTTTCATGACTGGGGCGGGCGAGGACTTCACAAAGGATCAGGAGAGAGCGGGGCAGGTTTTCTGCTTAAACATGGGTCGGGGGAGAGGGGGACTATACCCGCGTGTTTCTTCCTCGCTTCTCCCCGGAAAGGGTGGTGAAGAAAGAGAAGGGGATAAAAACCCGCAAACCCAACAGAAGGGCAGAGGAGAATTCCCAGCAGATGAAGCCAATAACGCAGCCCTTGGCCCAGTCCCCCCTGGAAAGAGGACATCAGAGCCTCCAGGCTCCCCTGAGGCTGGCCCAAGGCCAGGCAGGAGAGGTGAGGGGTGCTCTCTGGGGACTGGGACAGGCCTGAGGGGACAGGCCCACGGGTGCCTACACTGAGAGAAACGGCGGGGTCTCCCAAGGCGCCCCATCAACAAGGTGAAACCACAGACCCTCCTTCTCTCTTAAAAACAGAGCTCAGCGGAGCGCCTGGGTGGCTCAGTGGGTTAAGCCACTGCCTTCGGCTCAGGTCATGATCTCAGGGTCCTGGGATCGAGCCCCGCATCGGGCTCCTTGCTCAGTGGGGAGCCTGCTTCTCTCTCTGCCTCTGCCTGCCTCTCTGCCTGCTTGTGCTCTCTGTCTCTCTCTCTGTCAAATAAATAAATAAAAAATCTTTAAAAGAAATTAAAAAAAAAACAACAAAAAAACAAAAAACAGAGCTCAGGATTCCCGAGCCTTACAGGAAGCCTTTAATGGAAAGACAGAGATCAAAACAAGTGGGGTCCCACCTGTCCACTCACGATCCCAACCCCATCTATCTACCCACCCGTCCAATCATCACCTCCCCGCACCTTTACCCGCCTACTTTACCCTCCCCCCGCCTACTTTACCCTCCCCCTACGCCGCACCTCCCCTACCACCTTCTGGAACATTCCTGAGGCATTTAGGCGACCCAAACAGAGCATTTCCAGGGTCTGAGGCCACAAACAGGGCTCTCTGCAGGGGGGGAAGTTCTGCGGAGGGAGGGGTGAGCCTTGGGCTCTCACAGGAACTTATTTCTGGAAAGTGTGCTGGGCCTGGGCCCAGTTTGCTCTGGCACTGGGCACCCCACTTGGCCGGTGAGGTGAGGCTTGGCTGGCAGCAGGCACGGTTTTGGGGGGGGGGGACGGGGGTTCCGGTTCTCCAGCCACAGAGAGGCCCAGGAGGCCCAGCCAGCGGGCAGGGCTGAGGCTGCCAGCTCGGCCTCCCCGTGCCACCTGCCTGGCCAGGCGCTGAGACCAGCCGGGTTTTACGGTTCCCCTGGCTTTCTGTCATCGACAAGCAATTATATTATGTTTGTTTAAAGTTTTCTAATGATTCATGGGAGCGGTGGGGACAGAGAAATGGCACCGAGGGTGCTGACTGGCACGGACCCCGGACCAGGCCCTGTCTGCTGGCTCTGGGCCTCAGTTTCCCCTGGCTAAGAGGAAGACTCTCACTTCCCAAGATTCGGAAGTTCCCAGGATCCCGGCCCCCCTTCCCCAGCACACGCAGGCCCACGAGTACCCGGGGCCGCAGCACGTTCCTGGTCTCTCAGATGCGGGAAAGCGTGCCTGGAACTCTGCCAATCTGTGCGTACCGAAGTGTGGATGCTCCAGGCAAACTGGCATGGGGGGGGGGGTGAGAAAGAGGGAGGGACTCACCGCTTGGTGCCATCAGTAGAAAGAGAACTAAAAGGCTGCTGACTCACTGTGAGGCTGGAGCAGAGCTCATCTGACCTCTCTGCCCCTCAGTTTTCTCAGCTGTAGAAAGGGTCAGTACTGGATCAGCTCCAAGGGCCTCAGGACCCTGCTTCTGGTGCCGCTGCCCTCCAGCTCTCACCACTGGGCTCCGTCCCCCACTGCAGGATGGTACACCTGCTAATCCACTGCCATCAGCCTTTGGCCAGCACGCCCACTGCTGATGGCTCTGTATCCAGCCTTCAGGACCCAGCTCCCAAGTGAGGCTGACCCCCCAGGCCTGGGCTCCAGGCCTCGCCGACTGCAGAGAAATTGAGAGGCCGAGTGAGACTGCTGTGAGACGGGGGCCATAAGACCCTGACAGGGGAAACCCAGGGCACACAGGTGGTCCTGCCCCCAAACACTCAGCCCCCTCTGGGAGAGGCCTCGGAGATGGGTCCACAGCAGGAAGCAGGTGTAGGGTGGATCTCCCCGGGGGGCCAAGCTAGAAGAGATCCTAAAATCCTCCTGGGAACCTTGGACTCCAGCCCAAACTCCTAAGCCCTGTAGGAGAGCTCCAGGGAGGTCATGGGGTCAGATGCTGGGGGGCAGGGGGAGGGGCTGGCCAGGTGTGTTCACAGGAGACCATGGGAACGAGGTCTAAGTGACCCAAACCTAAGTGGCCTCAGTTTCCCCAATGTGACAAGAGCTGGGCTGGGCCTAGAGCAGATAGGACTGGTACCTGTCTATCTTACTACACATGGGGTCAACCCTGCTCTACCCAAGTTCAATCTGGGGCCACACATTCTTTTGGTGCCTCCCTCCCCCCCCACTGGGGACTTGAAGGCCATGTAGGACCTTCCTCTACTGGTGAGACTTTGTTCATCTCACTCTCTGCTAGAAACTGCTGTCAGGGGGAAAAACTGCTTGTCTTGAGTAGGCCTGGGATTTCTTTTGCCTTGTCACTCAGACCTTGCCTCCAGCCAAGCCACGCCCCCTCCAGTCAGGCCACGCCCCTCTGGCTAAGTCACAGCACTTCCAGCCAAAGAGAAATGCTTGGATGTACAGTGACTTTGGGACCAGTGCTAACTCCTGCAGCAAAGCCCATGAGAAATGGGTCTGTCTGCCCATGGGGTTCAGCTCCCAGTGTCTGATATTAAATATGCATCAAGAGCCTCTAATGCAAAAGACAAAGACTGAAACAACAAACAGGAAAAAAGCAAGCTCAGAAAACAGAGACAATGCGTGGACAGAAAAAGACTTCAAAAAACCAGAGCAAAACTCTACTATCCTTAGAGCGATATGAGAAGATATTGCATCCTGAAAGAACAGGAGGTTATTTGCAAAGAACCCTCAAAACACAAACGCGCATTTGTAGAAATGGAAGAAAAATAGTTGATGTAAAATATTCAGTCAAAGGATTAGAAGTTAAGGAAATTTTCTAGGAAGTTGCAAAAAACTGACAGTTGTAGAGAAGAGATAAGAAAATGAGGGGATCAATCCAGGTCTAACAATTAACTAACTGGAGAGTCCAGAAAAAGAGACCCGAGAAAATGGAGAGAAGTAAAGAAATGATCCCAAAAGATCACTTAAAACTGAAGGATATGAACTTTCAAACTGAAAGAACATGGAAAATGCCAGATGAAAAACAAAACAAAACAAAACTCACACCAAAAAGCGCATTGTCACAAAAGTTCAGAATCCCAGAGAGAAAACCCTAAAAGCTTCCAAGATAAAATGAGGCCTCCAGGAAATGTCCAGAATTAGTATGGCACTGAACTTCCGAACAGTAACAGTGGAAGCTGGGGAGATAGCAGTATTCTTTTGAGGAAGAGGGTGTCTAGCTAAGATTCTATACCCAGCTCAACTATCCCTCAAATTTGAGGGTAAAAATGAAGCATTTGTAGACACACACGGCCTCAAAACATTGACACGCCACATACCTCTTCTCCAAAAGGCGTTGAAGGATGTATTCCACCAAAACAAAGGAATAAGCTAGAGAAAAGAAGACTCAAAACAAGGATACCCAGAGGCAACCTTGTCTGAGTTTCCAGCCCTGCTGGCCTGCTCTAAAGATTTCAAACCTGCCAGCCCCAAATTTTAAACAATTGCATAAGCCATTTTCTTAATACAGATGATAGATAGATCGTAGATCTAAAGAGATACATGTATATACCTATATAAATGCATATACACACACACACACATCCTTCTGGTTGTTTCTCTAGAGAACCCTGACTGATTCAAGGTCCAACCTATAAACAGGTCCTAAACAGACCCATCAACCAGGGGGAAATCTTCTGGACTCTTGGGAGTGTTCCATGATTCACTCCAGCTACCTTAAAGATAGTTTGTTAGATTTAGCAAATAAAAACACAGTATTTTATCTGTCAACCCTATTTAGTACTTAGCTCTTTCTAGAGACACCCCAAGGCCTTCTCTGGGACAGGGACCCAGGGACAAGCGGCCTCACCCTCAAAGGTTTCTGGATATGTAAGCAACCACACATGTCCAGCTGCACTGCCCAACTGTGTGGTTCTCTTATGAAAGGGGAAACCCCAGCCAGAGGAGATCAAGAGGGTTTCCCAAGGAGGAGACAGCTGAGCCCTGACTACTGCTAGTCAAACAATGTTTGCCAAGTACTTGCTCTAGGTCTGGCCCTGGGCTAAGCCCTCTACACCCATTCTTTTCATATAAGCCTCTCACCCACCATGAAGCAGGCACTAGACTACTATCCCCACTTTGCAGATGGGAAAACTGAGGCCCCTGCTTCCTCACCTTTACAAGATTCTGCCAGGCCTTGCACTACACCCTGCCCCAAGAGACCTCAGAGATCCCTAGCTTAAGCTCCTGTAATAGGTGGGGATCTAATTTGCCATGAGGGAGATGGGGATCAGGGGTGGAGGGAGAAAGCCAGCTGCAGGCTAGAGCCCCAGAGTCTACCAAGGGTCCCCATGATGCTCTGGGGCCAGCTCTATGGGGAGCAGAGAGGCTCTGGTAGCACCAGGACCTAGGAAATCACCATACCAGTTAACTTCTAGAGAGCTGCATACCCAGGGGACCCAACACACTGGGTTTCTCTAAGCCATACACCCCAGAAGGAAGGGTGCAGAGGGCAAGACCAAGCCAAAGGGGAAACCTGCCCTGTGCTTTTCCTGTTTCTTAATGCATGCCAGAGCAAAGAGCCCCATCAGGGGCAAGGGAGCCTGCTGGTCAGATAGAGCCGTGGCTGCATGCCAGGCCCAGCCCTGGGGCTCATGGACAGGACAGAGTAATTAAATTCCATCCTTTTGAATATCAGGGATCACTGAGAAGGCAAGGTTTTTCAGAAACTTCTGCCAAGACATTTATTGAAGAATAATTGAGTTCTTTCTTGGACAGGGGGAGCCTCACATGGGGGTGTGTCCTCGTGGTGGAAAAAATCCCCAAGGGGCCAATGGCACTAAGCGTCTCAGAACACAATGGTAGCCAGCTGCCCTGTCCCCCACGGACACCCATGTTCGCAGCTCCTGGACTGCAGGACTTCCTGGCAATGTTCAGCATCACTCCACAGGCAAAAGGGACAAAGCTGGTGAGTGAAATCAATGCACCAGTGTTTACCAGGCTTAGAGAAAGAAATACCGGGGTGTACTGCCCTCTTTCTGTAAGTGAGAAGGATGAGATCCAGGAAGGTTTGGCAACGTGCTCAAGGTCATACCATGTGTCAGTTAAAGGCCAGAATTAGAACCCAGGGCTTCCCTTCCCATGAGGCCATCTTGGGCTGAGCTACATCCCCTGGCTGGGGCAGCAGCTCTCAATGGATGTGCAGACAGTGCCTGGACCATGGCTAAGCATGGGCAAAGTCTGCCACATGTGCCTCACTGTGGCCCTAGGGACTTTTCTGACTGGGCTGGCCAAATCTGTCTTCCACCCTCTCTACCTCCACATCCAGCCCAGAGTTTAAGGTCAACAGGTCTTGACCTAGAACCCTGTGGACTATGGTTGGACCACACGGGAAGTATCTTTCCCCCAACAAAATCTGAAGAGGAATTATTAGAATTATGAAGTTATTTTAGCAAGGTTGCTGGAATACAAAGATAGTTCCTAAAAATCAACATTATTTCTATATACTGGCAATAAGCAAATAGAAAATGAAATTTTATAATGATACTCTTCACAAAAGTTCTATAAAGTTATCAAATTACCTAGGAATAAATCTACTGAAAACTACAGCACATCATCGAGAGAAATTAAAGAAGAACTAAATAAATGGAAAGATATACTATATTCATGGATTGGAAGACCCAATATTATAAAGATGTTCATTCTCCCCAGTTGATTGATAAAGCCAACGCAATCCCACACAAAATGTCAGAAGGCTGTTTGTGTGTGTTTTTTGTACACATGTGTGTATGGAAATTGGCAGATGGATTCTGAAATGTATATGAAAACACAAAAGTCCAAGAATAACCAGGGCAATCTGGAAGAAAGAGAACAAAAGGTGAAGACTTACACTTCTTTAAACTGAGAACTTTAAAATTGAGACCTATTTTAAAACTATAGTAATTGTTGGGTTAAATCCTCTGCCTTTGGCTCAGGTCATGATCCCAGGGTCCTGGGATCAAGCCCCACATCAGGCTCTCTGCTCAGCAGGGAGCCTGCTTCCCCCCTCTCTGCCTGCCTCTCTGCCTACTTGTGATCTCTGTCTGCCAAATAAATAAATCAGATCTTAAAAAAAAAACAACGTAAAACTATAGTAATTGAGACATGGTAGTATTAGTGCAAAGAAGATAAACAGACGCATACTCACTTCTTTTACAAAAAAAGCACCAATCCAGTTCCACAGAGAAAGGGTAGACTTTATCAATAAACAGTGCTGGGTCAACTGGTTATCCAAATGGAAAAGAAAAATAAAAGAATCAGACCCCCCCGCCAGGGGGCCTGAGTGGTTCAGTCGGTTAATCGTCTGACTCTTGGTTTCAGCTCAGGTCATGATCTCAGGGTCATGAGATCAAGCCCTGTGCTGGGCTCAATGCTGACAGTGGAGGCTACTTAAGATTCTCTGTCTGCCTCCTGCTGCCCCTCCCCCCAGCCATGCACACATGCACTCTCTTTCTCTAAAATAATAATTTAAGTATTTTTTAAATTAAAAGTCGATTTCAGACATATCATAGACCCAAATCCAAAAGGTAAAATACAGCTTTTAAAAGAAACCAGAAGGGCACCTGGATGGCTCAGTGGGTTAAGCCTCTGCCTTCAGCTCAGGTCACAATCCCAGGGTCCTGGGATTGAGCCCCACATCGGGCTCTCTGCTCCGCGGAGAGACTTCTTCTCCCCTCTCTCTGCCTGCCTCTCTGCCTACTTGTGATCTCTATCTGTCGAATAAATAAATAAAATCTTTTTTTTTAAAGAGCAACTTTTTTTTTAAGATTGTATTCATTTATTTGACAGAGATCACAAGTAGGCAGAGGCAGGCAGAGAGAGAGGGGGAGGGAAGCAGGCTCCCCACTGAGCAGGGAGCCCGATGCGGGGCTCGATCCAGGACCCTGGGATCATGACCTGAGCCGAAGGCAGAGGCTTTAACCCACTGAGCCACCCAGGCGCCCCAATAAATAAAATCTTTTTAAAAATAAATAAATAAATAAAAGAAACCAGAGGCAACAACCTTCACGACCACGTATCTTCAACAGGACACAAAAAGCACTAGCATCAAAGAAGACTTCACCAAAGCGCACAGCATTAAAATTAAGAATTTATTTTCATCACAAGAGAATGAACGTGCCTACCACCAAGCAGAAGAGGAGTCTCGGAATGCATGTATCCCCAAAGTAAGATATCCAAATGGCCAATAATGATACACAGGAGGGCTAAGCTCATTAGCCACGGCAGAAAGTGCAAATCAATCTGCTGTGTGGCACTCCCACACACCCACAGGAACGGCTAAAATTAAAAAGACTAATGATGAGGCACCTGGGTGGCTCAGTGGGTTAAAGCCTCTGCCTTCAGCTCGGGTCGTGATCCCAGGGTCTCGGGATCGAGCCCCACGGCGGGCTCTCTGCTCAGCAGGGAATCTGCTTCTCCCTCTCCCTCCGCCTCTCCCCTGCTTGTACTCTTTCTCTCTCTCTCAAATGAATAAATAAAAAAGACTAATAAGGACAAGTATGACAGAGCACGGGAACCCCTGGAATTCTCAGTGTCACTGGAGGGCCATGATATAACCTCCTGAAAAAAACCACTTGGCAGTTTCTTATAAGGCTGAGTAGAAGCAAATCCATCCCCAGATACGTATCCAACAAAATGAATAAATACTTGCACCAAAAGACATGTGCGAGAATGTTCCCTGCGGCGTCGCTCATAATAACCCCAAATTATACATAACCCAAATTCCATCCACGGACGCCTGGATCCACTGAACAGTCCCAGAGCCGAGCGCTGCGCTGCACTAAGTGAGCACACGCCACATGCAGCTGCGGGGGGCGGCGGGGGGACCTCACAAAGCTGAGGCTGGGTGAAAGTCAGCAACCCCAAAGGGCACACAGTGAGGGATTCCGTTGATCTCGAGGTTTGAACACAGGCAAACAGCCCTGCGCACGGGCATTCAGGTCAGCGGTTCCCTTGGGGAGGACGGTTAAGGGGAGAGGCAGCTGGAGGGTCTCTAAGATGATGAAAATGTTCATTTTCTTGATGTGGGTGCTGGGGCCCGGGTGCGGTCAGTTTCTGGAAAACCTGTCAAGCTGTTTGGCTCGTTCTAATCCACCAATCGGATCTTCTTCACCAGCCTTCTCGTTGCCCTGAGGACAAACCCTGCGGCAGCCTTTGCGGTCCTGTTATCTCATCTAGAAGTGGCTCCCATCCTACCCGGTTGATCCGTTAACGCCTACTTAAGCACCACCTCCTCCAGGCAGCCTTCCTTGATCACTTGATTCCTTGATCACTAACGGGTGCAAACTTTGGCACCCGTGAGCCCTGGGCTGAGAGTACCACGACATTTCCTCTCTAAAACATTAGGGCCTTTGACTTCTATGAGGAAACAGCAGGAATTAAATAGACTCGTTTCTTTTTAAGAACCAGGATCCCTCCTAAGAATCACTTACGTCCCTTTGCTACACAGGGCTAACATATTCTCTTTGTTCTTCTCCCCCAGTAGCCCAGCTAAGAAGATACCCAAGCTGGCAGTGGTATGGGGTGGGGGCCGCTGGGGCTGGGGGCGGGGGGCTGGGTATCCGGGGGGCTGGCTCAGGGCAGCCTCACCAGCCCAGAGAGGGTCCAGGCACTGTCGCTGGGTAGGGGGTGAGGGAAGGGGTACGGGGGAGGCCAAGGCACATGTTCCCCACCCAAATGCAAACACGTAAGAACATGCTCATGAGTATATGTGTGTGCGTGGATGTATGTGTGCGTGCACATGTGCTCTCTGACATGCTCAGCCTCACTTGGACCCACCATCCTCGGTCCCAACCTACAGCTGTGCAAACGGCAGCTCAGAGAGGGGAGGGGACTTTCCCAGGTCACACACAGCTGTGACAAAAACCCCAGTGTCAGGGGTGCCTGGGGGCCTCCCTTGGTTAAGCGGCTGATTCTTGATTTCGGCTCAGGTCACGATCTCAGGGTTGTGAGATCAAGCCCCGAGTTGGGCTCTGAGCTCAGCGTGGAATCGGCTAGAGATACTCTCTCTCCCTCTGCCTCTGCCCCTCCCTCTCTCTCTCTCTAAAAAAACAAAAACAAAAACAAAAACCAACCAGTGTCACCAATGGAAGGCCAGGGGCTTACCCACCCCACACCCCACCCACCTCCCTCTCTGCAACTCCAGGTAAAGGAACCCACAGGAGAAACAAGAGGCCTGGTGTTTGCAGCCCACCAGCCACCCGGGCCAGGGGCCAGTCCCCGCTCTGTGAGCTTGTGCCCCGGACGGACCCGAAGTGGGGTGGACTCTGTGTCCTCAGGCAGGGCACAGCCCCCTCTCTGGGCCCCCACATCCCGTGGGTCAGATGCAGGGTCGCCGGAGCCGGAAGGAGCACCAGCTGCGCATCCCCTCTCCCCTTCTCTCTCCCGCTGGCTTGGCTTCCTTCGAGCAGAGGGACCCCATCAGGGCTCATTCTCAGGCTTCTTTGGTGAAATGTGACACCATGTGCTGGAAAGGCTGCCTGACCTCCAGGTGGGACTCAAGCATCCCGAATTCCAGGTGAGGAGTGGGGGGATGGGGGGTGGGGGAACTATTCCATCTCAGCTCAGCTGCTCCCCATTAGGGGGGCCCTTGGCTTTCCTCCAGGATAAACTGAGGCAAGAGTCCCTGACCAGACCAATGTCCCTGGCCTTTGTCACGTGGTCTCCAGAGACTGAGAGGAGACGAAGCAGCCCCAGGCCCCGCAGGCAGGGGCAGAAACCAGATCGGAGACGCTCCAAAACTCGGGTGCCCTTTCTTTGAAGACGTCCAGTCCCTGATTGCTTTGGCCACCTTGAGACCCTCACCAGCAAAGGAGTCCCAACTGTGAGAGCGCCCAAGGACAGGGCCGCAGGCTCTTGCCTGGACCCTGAGGCCCCCGGAGGCCGCGCACCCCATCGTGGCTGCATCACCTGCCGGACAGGCTCCCCGGAGGTCGGGATACCGCACCTCTCTGGGCAGGTATGTTGGAGTTGACGGCAGCTTCGTCTGACTCATCGGTGGCCTTCCTTCAGACTGGCGTGGCTGGGGGACTTTCTGGGGAAGGTCGGTCCCCAGAAATCAATGACACGGGTGTGGCAGGGCCAGGATCCTGCAGAATCGGGTGCATGGGCCCTCGGTGGGGATGGCGTGGGGTCCCCGAAGCTGGGGGGGCTTGGATGAAGGCAGCTGTGTACAGTTTGCTCAGTGGAGGGACTTTCGGGTCATCCAGGAACGTCCCCGGGGACACGTAGGGGATTTCGTCACAACAGAAAGAAGGGATCTGGGCTCCCGGCAGCTGGGTCTTCCCTGTGTCTGTTCCACGCCTCAGGGTCAGGGACTCAGCTGCCCCTCTTGGGGGCGATTCTGAGCTCCATGTTGTTAATCCGAAGTTAGTGTTTGAAGTGTCTGCCTCTTTCTTCCTCCTCCAGAAACAGATCATAAATATCTCCAGGGTCCCCTGGAGCTGGCAGGCAGCACTGCCTCGGCCTGGAAGATGATACCCAGCACAGCCGAGGGAGAGGAGCTCGGTGGCTGCGGAGCCGTTTGGACACGTGGAGTCGGTTCCGCCATCGCTGTGTGTCACGGGGAAAGAAATCTTTTTACGGGGCACCAAGCCCAAGGTCAAGGTTCAAGGGCCATAATGCAAAGCTGGCTGACAGAGCAACCTCCAGACCATGGGAAGGTGTTGCCTGACTCTGCCCAGGGCCTTCTGTACCCCCAGAGGGCCGTGGGGAGCACCCAGAGCCTGGAGCCAGGGTCGGGAGGGAGACCTGCCACGCCGGTCAGCTGGTCAAGGCTCTGGACGAAACTGACGAGGTGTCCAGGGACAGCAAGAAGGGGGTGGAGTCTCTTTGGTCACTGGGGCTTTCAGAGGGAAATGACAGCACCGTTTGGAGAACTGAAGGCAAAGTCACTGGTCTGTCCCCAGGTGCTGGAACTGGGTGGGGCAGGGAATCGGGGAGGAGCCCCCAGCCAAGAGGAAGGAGACACGGGGAGTAACACCTGAACAGATCTCTCCCCTCTCGGGGTCCCTTCTCCTCCAAAGGCAAGGTGAAAGCCCCAAGGTGGTTTAGCTTTCATTCAGCGTTCGGCTGGGCTCCAGAAAAGGCCCTGGTGTCCTCAGAGGGTGATCTGCCTCGTGATGGCTATTTTGGGGGAGCCAGGAGGGGAGCACGGTGCTCTTCCTTTGACTTCTTGAGGCTAAATCCCAGGCTGGAGGGACCACAAGCCTGACCCTGTGTTGGAGGGCTCTAAGCAGTTTCCAAAGGCTCTTTAAAAAGAAGGTGTCTTCTTCCTACACACACAAGTGTTTCTGGGACCCCGACAGATAGAAAGGAGGCTCTGCCTGCAAGGGGTGGGAGCACGGACTCAGCTAGCTCCTGCCCCTGGGCTCAAGCTGGGCAAGAGGGGGACAGGTCTTGGTGCTCCGACTCCCAGTCCTCAGATACCCAAGCGCAGCTCAGGTGTTGAGGCTCATCCCATGTCTAGTGCGGGCAGAGGGCACCTGCTTCGTGGGGCTGACATACTTCTGGGCCTGGCCTGCCCCCTCCCCATCCACCCATCCCTCTGGGGCCCCCATCCACTGGTCAGCTCCCACCTTCACCCCTCCTGGCCAGGAGTAAGTCTGGCTGGAGCCTTGGCCCACCTGGCCTGCAGTTGCCACATGGGGAAGAGGCCGGGAAGGCAGAGTTGGTAGGTGACAAGGCTCCAGGCTCTCAGGGTTAAACCCAGACCACCTGTCCCAGCAGGAGGTGGTGGCCATGGCAACTATAGGACCACTAGATGAGGCCCTTCCCCCCAACAAGCCCAGACTCAGTTGGCTGGATTTTCCAGCCTAGAGGATCACTTGGATAGGATCTGGTTCCTTCTTAGAGATGCCTTCCCTCCCCCACGACTGCCCCAGTAGTTTAAAACGCATTGGAAGGATATGCAAGCATTTGTGCCCCAACAGGCTGTGTGACCTTGGGGAAGTTCTTTAACCCACTGAACTTGAGTTACTTTGCTCAGAAGAGAAGGAAAATCAGGGCCACCTCCGAGGACCCTGAGCCAGTTAGAGGGAATGCAGAATTAGCATTCATGTGCTCCTATTAGAAAGTTAAGTCTCCCAGGCAACTATAAAGACCAAAGGATCTTGGACCTACCTCACCCAGTTCTTTCTTTAAACAGATTAGAACACAGAGGTGGGGTGGTAAGTGGCTTGTGGCCACGGTCACACATTTAAGGTGGTGGCCGCCCCAGAGCTACAGCCCAGTTCTGGGTACGCATCTAAGGACCTTTGACTTTCCCACGGTGGGCACGTCATTCACCCTTCTTAGTCATTTACAGCATAGTAAGAATGAGTCCGTACGTTACCACTGGAAGCACAATGGTTTACAAAGCACACTCCCGTCCCTCTCTCTTGCCAGCAGAGCCTAAGAAGAAAATAACACTGTCCCCGCAAGTAAGAAGCAGGGGCAAGAAAGACAAAAAGTGGTCTGGGATCCAGAAACGCCTGTCCTCAGTCAGCAGCTCCCTCTGGGCACAGGTTGAAGGAAGGAGGCAAAAAGCCCTGGGCTCGTTCACAGAGTATAACCACTGGATTGGGGCTCCTGTCGGCCACATCTTCCAGCCCCCGGACACGGGGCTCCATCGGCAGGGCTGGCGTCCACCCCGGACCTACCCCCGGCTTCTGGGAGCCCAGCAGGCCTCACCAAGTGGTAGATGGGAGAAGGCTCAGGCCAGAAGCAAAGTTGCTGCAGGGGAGATAAGGAGACACAGCCAAAGGCTGGCCTCCGTGTCTGGTGCCTGCTCCCTGCTCTCCTGCTTTCAGCCTCTCTGAGCTCCAGGGATAAGGTGGCCGCGGGGGGCGGGGGGTGTGAAGCAGGGGGTGCAGACTCTCTCAGGAGAGGGGTCTGTCCAAGGGCAAGGGGGGGGGTGGTCTGATCCCGTTACCCCCAGCCCTCTGCTCCCTATCCTGCCCCCGCCCCCCGCCTCTCTCCACTCTGCAGATCAGACACAGGTCTGGAAGCAGGGGGGCCTGACACCAGCAGATTCCAAGGAAGCAATCTTGGCAGACCCCAAGGACCTGGGGTTGGGGCACGGGGTACAGTGGCCAGGGCCCAGGGGAGGGCCCAAACTGCTCACTCTCCCGGCCACAGCCAAGTCCTGAAGAAAAATAAGGAGTCGGGAATGAGCTTCCCTAATGTGTGTGGGGGCATCCGGTCCTCTGTCTCCGGCAACACCCCCTCAGTTCCCCCCTACATCGTGCCCTGGAGCCCCCCGGGCAGCCGTCCAAGACTACAAAAGTCTGCCAATCTGGTGGGTGTGAAACGCTATCTCATTGTGGTTTGAATTTGCATTTTCCACATCGCTAATGAGCCCGAACATCTTTTCCTAGGGTTTTGAGCAAACATTTCTGCCCCAGACCCCGAAATGCCCGTTCACGTTCTCAACCCATTTTTTTTGTTCCCTATCGGGTCCTTCTGTTTTTTTCATGTGGAGTCACAGGAGTTCTTCCTGTGTTTCCAATACCAACCCGTGGTCACACTTCACACACAGCAAAGGCCCGCTCCCCGTCCCGGGCCTGGGGTTTTTGCTTTGGTGACAGCTGCCTTTTGTCACACAGAAGTTCGTGACTCTCTCTGCTTTTTATGCTTTTAACTCCCAGTTTTGCAGTGAAGTCTCAGGCCGCCTCTGAATCCCACTCACAACTTTGAAAAGGACACTTCCTGGGACCCAGGCTGGTGTGATGTCCGCTCACGCGACCAACAGCCGGGATCTGGATGACCCGGAGGTCCCTTCCCTGCCTGGCTTATCAGCCCTCCGCGGCACAAAGAGATGCCGAACTGTATCTTTTAAGCCGTTGATGAGCTGAATTCCACCAGTCGATTTGCTAAACTCTGCTTGGATGGTGAACTGTTATATGTTTCCCCACTGCTGGATTTGGGTAGTTAATCTTTTATTCTGGAGGTTTCCACGTGAGTCCCTTGGAGCTCCGACTCGGAACAGCTTGGTGGCCACAGGGGTAGGGTAAGTTTCTGTCCTGAGCCTGTGGGAGGCAAAGGCCCGAGACTTTGATTTCTCTGGTTTATTTCTCTCCATCCAGAGTCCAGACAGACAAACTTCTTGCTCTCCCCTCCTGCCTCCTGGGAACGAGGGGTGGACTCTCCCTGTCTCTGCTTTCGCTAAGCCTCAGATCCATGTGTCTGCTGGTACGGGAGGCCCCAGGCCCCCCCTCCCCCACCCCCTACTGACTCCCATGTAAGCCTCAGTCTCAGACTCCAGAGACCCTTGTCCCCGCCCCCCCGCCCACCGCACCTGCCATGGGTGACCCAGCATCAGGACAACTGTCCACTTCCTTAGGTGACCAGAGCTCCTGGAGCTTGAGGGGGCCCCAGTGCCTGGACAGGTCCCCACTCTTGGTCCCTGCCCCGGAGGGGCGTGGAGAGAGCTCGGCACATTCCAGGCCAAGGTAGCTAGGACACGGGGGGTCCGACTCATCATGCCGGGCTCTGCGAGCCTGCTAAGGTGCCTGGTATTTATTCTCAGAATGGCAGAAGCTAACGAACAATTGTAAGAAGAGAATGAGAAGCCGAAGAGTCTTCGCCACAAAGCTCACGATTCTAGAAACTTCCCTCGCAAGGGCTCCTTCAAGGCCGTGAGAGAAGCTTGGGCAAGTGTTCACCTGCTTGCAGGTTTTAGAAATGAAAAGTAGCCCACAATTTCTTTTTAATTTAAAAGGCTTTCAAGTTGGATAAGCATCAGAGCCCGTGAACCTGGGTGTGCCCCGAGATAAGGAGGTCAGACTCGGTGGTTAGACGATGCTCCCGGCATAGGATATACGGCACCAAGAGCAAACCTTAGCATAAACCATGAACTTGGGCCGATGATGTGTCAGCGCAGGTTCACCAACGGAGTGTAAGGCACCATTCTGGTAGGGGCGTGGGGACAAGGGGCATCGAGGCACTCCATACTTCCCATGCAGTTTTGCTCTAAAACTCAAACCGCTCTAAAAAAATAAAGCCTTGGGGTGCCTGGGTGGCTCAGTCGTTAAAGCGTCTGCCTTCAGCTCAGGTCATGATCCCAGGGTCCTGGGACAGAGCGCCGTATCGGGCTTCCCAATCAGCAAGGAGCCTGCCTCTCCCTCTCCCTCTCCCACTCCCCCTGCTTGCGTTCCCTCTCTCAATGTGTCTCTCTCTGTCAAATAAATAAAATCTTTAAAAATAAATGAATAAATAAATAAATAAGTCTTAAAAAACCATTGCAGCTGGAAGGTGCTCGTGGGCTGAGTATAGGAGGCGGGCGGGGTCCGGACTTTACCCACTTCTTTGGGGCACATAGTAGGCTCTTGGCACGCACTGAGTATCCTGACAAAGCTTGCAGGCGAAGGAAGACATGCCCTTCCCTTTGGGACAAATTTTCCCAGCCCTACACTTAGGCGGATACCAGATGCCAAGGACATTTCCTACAGAGAAGAAGGTTCCTACTGCGGCTGACACCAGGACACCTGCCACCGGACCCCGCGGGACGGTGCTGCCGTGGGGAGCTGGTCATACAGCCAGGCCTGGGAAGACCAATGGCGTCTAATATTCAGTCTGACATCATCTGGCTGCGGTTCCCAGAGACTAAAATTAGGCAGAGGAAATTCAGGCTGTGGCTTCAGATTTCCAAGAAAAACAGGGGTGAGGGCCAGAAAACGGATCATAAAAGAATTTTTGTGACTCGGTCCCAGCTAGGGGAAACAGACATGAGCTCCACGGATGGGAAGAGGCAGAGAAATCTTTTCTTCCTTCCCCATAAAGGGGGACCCAAGTTCCCTGGGTTAGCATGCTCCCACTGGTGGAAGGAGGGGGCGGTTTCCTGGGTCAGCCCCATTTCACCGCCAGACCAGAGGGATGCCAAGCCCTGGCCAAGGTCAGCCCGAAGTCGGCTGAGCTCCCCTTGGAGCCCATCCCCTCAGCACCCTATTCTACTCTCTCCAACGGCATTTGGTTTCTTCCCCATTTATGAGGTCTGAGGGGGTCCAAAGGGGTGTGCTGCTGTGTCCACATTAAATGTGTGTATCCCCAAGGCCAAGGTCATTCTGGTGGGCAGGCAAATGCCTGAGACTTTGAAAAGTGACGCATACCTCATGTGAAATGGGGCCCCGTGAGGTTTAGGGGGTCCCTCCTCCTTTTAGCACCTGAGCTGAAAGACTCTTAGATGCAGCCTCCTTCATGAGAGCTCAGGGAACCCCCAAAATGTTCTCACAGTCTCTGAACCCTTGGAAGCTGCCAGCATGGTTATCGGCACCTGGGCAAGTTTTCGGGGAAACTCTCTCTGAAGCTTCAGCCAGTTCTCAGAGTAGGAGACGCACGACCCCCGAAATGCTAACACCATTGCCTACTGTCCAGTTCGGTCCCTCCTTTTACAGAGGAGGAACTGGGGGACGATGGGTTGGAGAGGCTGATACCCTGCGTTGCAACAGGTGGAAAGCAGGAGAGCGGGGGGAGGAAGAGAGCAGGACAGAAAACACAAGCGAAGCGAAGGGTACGTGAAGGCAGGAAAAACAGAACTGGGAGCACCACCACAAGCGTCAACCATCAGATACAAACGGGGCTTGAGGTTTTCCAGAAGATGAAGCAAAGAATCGCGCATCTCTAGGATGGAAACCACCAGCCGCTGGAGAGAATTGAACTTGCGGTGTTGCAAAGATGTGAGGAGTTCCCCAGCCCTTCCCAGGGGAGAGCCATATCAGCCCCTAAGGAACCTGTAACGCCCAGGGCCTCCACGGGAGAGCTTGGGCAAAGCTGTGTGCCATTACCTGTCCTGGGCGGCCAGTCTACTGCCCTCACCTTGCTATGGTAAGAATTACAGGAGCAGGGGAGCATGAACCCCACTACACCCACGCTAAGCTGGACCCACAATGCTCCATACCGCCATGAGTTTTCTTCCTTGATAAGAGAGGGAAAGGACAGGTTCCCATCAAGCATTGTCAAGAGGAGGGGAGGTGTGGGGTGAGCATCTGCTAGGGCTTGAATATTCCGGCATCTTCAGGACTGCCGTAATCCCAGTGCACCCCCCCAGCCCCCTCCCACCCCCCCCAACCCTCTGCCCAACAGAACTGTAATCCTGGCAACACAGCAGAGACTTGGGCTCAATTTAGGGATTTCATTTCCAACTTATTGGGCAAATTCTTTTCGCGTTGCAGAATAAATCAACCAGAAGGTGTGCGAAAGAAAAGAAGTACCCCTCACCCCCACCCGAGAACTGCAGGTTGAAAGCCTAGCTCCCACATAAGGGCTGTGGGGGAAACAAGCTGTAGGAGGCCGTGTCAGACCTCACGGTTTTCCGAAACCAAAGAGAAAGGGAAGGATCGCCAGAAGATGGGGGGGGGGTGTGGGGAGACAATCCTCAACAGGAAAAGCCAACTCAGAGCTGGCCCACGCCAGTTGTAATGGCAATTACAACTCAGAACAGGAAGCCTCTGAGACTCCCACACAGTCCCACTCAGGGACTTGAATTTAAAACAAAAAAAAAAAAAAAGAGAGAGAGAGAGAGAGAGTTGAAAACAACTCAAGCGTCTCGGTCTGAAATGGGGCCACTTACAGTTTGATATGTAAATCTCTCATTCCCAGGCTTCCATCCCCTTTCTTATTCTTCTTTTTTAAAGATTTTATTTATTTATTTGAGAGAGAGAGGGAGAGAGCATGAGTGGGGGGAGGAGCAGAGAGAGGAGGAGAAGCAGATGCCACACTGACCGCAGAGCTCAATCCGGGGCTTGATCTCAGGAACCTGAGATAATGACCTGAGCCGAAATCGACGTGTAACCGACTGAGCCACCCAGGAGCCCCATCTCCTTTCAAAAAAGGTAACTGCCAACCTCACTAGGGAATTCCTGCCCCCCCCCCAACCAGGCACTGCTTCTACTTGGGGCTGATGGATAGCCTTTTTCACCAGCCATCTGCACTCAAGCCTGAGGCAGATGGGATATTAGCAAGAAGATGAGGCTCAGAGAGGTTGGCAATGCCCCCAGGGCTACACAGCAGGCTACAGAGCTGGGCCTTGAACACAGGCTTCTGAGCCTCAGGTTGGTGTGATGACCAATGGCCATTTCACTTCTTTCCTCCCAAGGTACACTCCCACAGCTCCCAGGGGGATGGCCATGACACCAAGCCAAGACTCAGAGGGCAAAGTCCCAAGAACCACCCTTCCCACTGCACACCTGCTTTGTGGCCCTGGGGCTTCAGGCCCAGCCCCATCGCATTCCCAGTCCCAGGACTTCAGGGCAGGGCTCAGCATCCCTCCGACCGGCATGCTTCCCCACCTCTCCCTGCAATCAGTCAGGCCAAGCTGGAATCCCAGGTCCACCCTGTACCAGCTTAGGGGCCCTGAGCAAGTTTCTTAACCCTGAGTTCTCAGTGTCCTCCTCTCTCATATTCACTTTCCCCCCTTTAGCTCCTTTTGTAAAAGAGCTAACCTACCAAATAAAGGACATTTACTAAGGGATATTTAATTTATTTTGCCATTTTGAACTGAGATCCCATTTAATGGCTACTTGGCTTAAGATCAGGATAAAATAGCAAAATGCTCAAAATGAGTCGAGGTGAATTTCAGGACAAGCTTTGGGAAGTTTGGGGGCCTGAGGATTCAGACCCAAATCCAGCATCATTCCTGCTGGCGGGGAGCCCAGGGACATCTAAGGGACGAGGACAGCTTTTGTTAGGGCCGTGTCTGAGGGTCACTGAGAGACTGGGGAGTCTGGAGGTATGACGAGATGCTGACCAATCAAAGAGGCAGAACGGGGTGGGAAAGAGACATTTCATAGCAGGGAGAATGCACACCAAAGGACAGACGTGAGACAGAATAATTATAGAAGAAAAATACTAATATAGGATTTCTGTGTGTTGAACCCTATTTTAAACCAATGACAGTATTCACTCACTAAATCCCCACAACACCCAGTGAGGGTCTTATTATTATGCCCAATTTACGGATGAGGAAACTGACTGAATGCATCCCCTCAAGTCCACATTCTTAACCGCCATGGCTCAAACAGCTCAATATCACTGGAGGGTAAGATCTGAGTGGGGATAAGGGGTGGGAGACATGAGGGTTCATGCCACGAGATGTCTGGTCTCAGGACACTGTACATGCACAACCATAGGGGGTGCCATCACCACCCAGACATCATAGACTGGTGGGTTTATTACACCTGTTTTCCAGCAGATGGCAGTCAAGAGCCTTGAGGAAGGGGCGCCGCTTCCTAACCTGCACAAAGACACAGAACACACGCTAGTGGGATGCCGTTTGGCTTATATCCAGAAGGGTCTGAAACGGGGAAGGGAATGTTTAGTTTCCATGTTGGACGGGAGGCAGCTGGGGTGGTCCAGGTGATCGGTGAGCGAGGTCTAAACTAAGAAACGGGCACGGGCTAGAGAGGAGGGCATGGGTTCAAGGGCCATGGGTAGAGAGAGAAGTAAAAGCAGGACCTGGGGATCCCCAGAAGTAGGGAGGCAGGGGAGAGGACAGCACTGAGGCTTTGAGGTTTCTGGCTTCAACAGCTGATAGACCGCGGCTCATCACTGAGCAGGGAGAGTCAGCAGCGGCTCCAGAGGGTGGTGATGAGTCGGCTGGGATTTGCAGGAGGTGAGGGGAGAGCGGAGATCTAAGAGGGACAGCCCAAGGGTGGCCGGTCCTACAGGAGCGAATCTCGGCGGGTGACCCATCAATCTGGGATGCCAGCAGTCTCGCTGGGAACCCTATCATGGTCCTATCCCGGTCCAGGTCATCCCACAGAGCTATCGCGAGAAACCCAGGAGGGAGTGGGATCTTCTTGGGGTCTTGGAGCAAGTCAGGTGAAGCCAGGAAACCCTTCCATCCCACCACTGTGGGACTCGGAGTCCCTGCCTCCCCGTCTTCTGCGAAAATGCTCCTTAAATACACTCTCCACGGGGGCCACCAGAGCCCGCTGACTAATGAAAAGTTCTTGGTTCTGGGAACAAAGGGAGTCCTGATGCCCCAGGAACACTGCAGGAAGGAAAACATACGGGATCCCACAGCCTGGAGACCGCAGACACAGAGCTGGCACTAAGGACCCATCTCCAGTTTTCTGGACCGGCTGAGCGGCCCACCCATGTTCTGGGGGCCCCTCCTCAGCGCCCTCGGGCCGGAGCTGCTGTCCGAGGGGGCCTGATGGGGGTGTCTGGCCCAGGACCGGTTTGGTTTCTGCTGAGAGGCCCCTACCAATTCTTTGATTAGAGGCCAAGCCATGCTTCTTTCCAAGTCAAAAATAAAATAAAATAAAGCATGTTACAAAGTGATTCCCTCTCCTCCGGCTCATTTTAATGTGGTTTTCAGCATTGGTTTACTTCGAGCAGCCCTGCAGACAGCACACACATGCTTGCAATATGCCTGTCACCGTCGGGACGGGACTCCAGGAGGTGGCCAGGCCCGCAACCATCAAGGCCCGCAGGAAGGAAGTCAAAGGCTTCTGATGATCGGGTAATCGGTGACTCTTCAAGCATTTGTCCGAAAGGCTCTGAATGGGTCTGCTTTGACCCTGTGTCCCGTCCCTCTAGAGAACCAAGGCAGAGGGGTGGGGGAGGGGCAGGGCTGGAGAATTCGAGGAGTGTGGGAGGTGGGGGTGGGGAGACGGCCCTGAGTATGGCTTCTCCCGTCCCAGGGTTTTCAGAAGTGAAACAAGGTGGGGAAGCGAGCCGGAGACAGAGGGTCTAGCCTGTGGCACCTTCAGCATGTGCCGGTTCCAGCCCCGGGCTGCCGGGCCTCAGTTTCCCCATCTAGAGGAGAAGGAGACACACTGCACCACCTTCCCCAGCCCAGCTCCTTGAACAGGGGCCGCCTCACTGCTCTCAGCCCCGACCGATGCCCCCGATTTCGGGTTAAGGACAAGAATCCCATTCTTAGGGTTGTTTCAATAGCGCCTTTGCTACTCCAAGTGGGGGAGTCCCACAGATCCACTTCTAGGGCCCCAGGATGAGACCCCATCATGGATGCAAGAAGAAATAATGAAAAAGTGGTATAATGGGAGGGACCGCCTGGCCCTGGTCTTGTCCTTAAGTAGGCAAACAAAGGCAGTTCTGGGGGGAACAGGCAAGCAGGGCCCTGGGGAGCCACAGAAGGCACTGGGGCAGTCCACCTTGGGGAGGAGGAGGAGACAGAGGCCTGTTGATCCTGGGGCCCTTCTGGGGAGGGCTGCCCCCAGACAGAGGGAGGGAGTGCCCATCCCTAGAAGGACGCAAGAGAAGGGTGGACAGCCACTTGGTGGGCACACCAAGGGGAGGGGTAGTTCTCCAAGAACTCATGGGTTGAACCGACCACCCAGACTGGGCCTGGAAAGGGGGGTCCCAATCAAGCCGCCCTTCCAGGCTGCAGGGGCAAAGCCCCTTTCATGGGTCCCCGGAGGACAGCAGGGCTCCAGCCCAACTCCTGCCCAAGCCCTGTCCCCTCCCTGGCAGCCCCCAGCCTTCAGCTCTGAAGGAGTTTCAGAGTCAGAAGCCAGCTCGCATGGAATGTCCAATCCTCTCTCTGTGCCTCAGTTTCCCCATTTGAACAAAGGGGGGGGCAAATGACTCCTAAGGCTTTGGCAGGGTATATATATGACCTATCCCATGTGGACTTTTCTAGAGAGCTGCTTTGAACTAAAACAGAACCATACACTTAACCCTAACCCACACACGACCTGCACACACACGGCCTCGGAGCACACACGCACCATGGGCATACAGACAGCCATGCACACACACATGGCCCATGCGTGTACTCAGAACCCATGCACACACACCCTGGGTACACACACAGCCCATACACACACACACCTTGTGTAGACACACTGCCCGTGCACACACACAGCCCATCCTTGCTCGTGAGATACACACACTCATGTACACAAACGCACCCCCAAGAGTCTGAGCACCACTGGGACAAGGCTCTGTCGTGAGCACTGTGGGGATGACCCCGGAGACCATCTTGACAAAACAGCATGAGTCTGAGCTGGGGATCCGGGCCCGCACAGACAGACAGAGTGACAAGGGTCCACAAGAGGGGCAGCTCCTATGGAGAGCCTGCCTTTCATCTGGACAGACCAAGGGTAGGCGTCCTGGAGGAGGTGTCTGGTCAGTGGAAGAGAAAGGTGGAAGATTCTGGACTTGAGATGGGCCACCTTGAGGGGGCATCACCTCTGAGCTTGCAGTCCCTCCCATTCCTGCCCCACCCCACCCCTGCAGAGGCATGGGACCCCTCCAGACCCAGCAGGGTGGCAGGGGGAGCTGGCACAGGGCCAGGCATGGGGACAGGGGCGGGACTCCAGGCTAACGGCCCTCGAGGCCACCACCCTGTTTCCTCCCTAATCCTCAGGTTTATTTCTGATTCCTAAGCAATACTTAACAGCCTCGTTTAGATGAGCAGGGCAATTTTCTTTTTAATAAGAATAAAAATAAAACACCTCCAAATATGAGACCCAGCTCGTACATCAGAAGGCGATTCCAAGGAAGATGGGGGCCCCCCTCCAGAAGTCTGGAGCCCGGGCTGCTGGACCCGTGATTGCAGGTGACTGACTGGCTTATGCCAGGGATATTAAAGACAGCTGTGGCTTGGAGGGGGACCCAAACACCCAAAAGGAGCTCCCTGCATGTCTGTGATCATAGTGTTTGCTGTCGAAAGACCCCCTTCCTCCCCAAATCAGGGGTCTCCGCAGGAGGTCGGGCTCATTGGGCCTCACTGTGACCTGGGGAAGATGCCGCCAGCCCAAGAGGCCCGATTCCATGCCCACCAGGCCGCCTTTCTATGGGGTTCTGCGTCCCTAGTACCCAAGTCCTGGGCATGTCTGCCGGCCCATGCAAAGAGAGACCCTCCTCAAACATGCCAACTCCCACTGGAGCTCTGGGATCCTCTGAGACTCAGCCTCTCTGAGCTTCTGTTATCTGTAAGTGGGGATAGCAATCATATTATATGTATTATTATATGGTGTGGTATGTTATATAAGTGCATATGATGTATTCACACGGAATGTAGTAGAATGTCACATCATGTAACATAACAAGGCCTGCTTCATGGAGTTGCAGAAAATCTGCACAGCGTTCACTCGGGGCCCCGAACAGAGAAATCGGTCACCAACCAAGGTTTATCATTTCCATAAGGAACCAGAATGCTCAGCTGGGAGTTTTGGTGAAGCATCGAGATGCCAGATACCCAAGTCGATTTAGAAAGAAGCCACCATGCAGAAAGATCAAAGTAGGAGACCAAGGACCACTTGCCCCATCAAAGATAATAAAAGGGTTTTGAGAGCCTTTTTGGAGGTTTACTCAAAGAGCAACGGGCGTGACTTGGGATCGGGCTCCTGCCTCACCAGTCTGGAGAACAGGCTTCATGGGACAGCTGTGGGGTCACTCGTACAGCCTAAAGGGAGTTTCCTGCAAAGACACAGTACAGGAGGCTGGTGAGGTGACTCTCGCCCTGGAAGTCCAGGAGGTGGGGGGTTGGCCGGATGGCCACTTTGGTGGTGGAACTAAGAATCAAAGGATGGTCCTGTGGGCTCTTGGAGCTTTTCAGAGCACAGGACATGTGGCCGAGTGCCCTGGGCCAGATATGGGGTGAGGAGGGGACGGTGTGCCTGCAGTGAGCTGACCGGGACAGCATCTCAGCTCCCGCCCCTCATCACAGAGAAACAGGCCTTAGCAGGAGACAGAGGGGGGCCCCCAAATTCCCGGAGGCAGAAGCAACTGTTGGAAGGCATGCTTTGGCCCCAGGCACTTGGGGTGGGGGAAGGGCCCCTGAAGAGAAGGGCAGCTCTAGGCATGGCAGCCCCAAGAGCAGAAGCCGGGAATGCACGTAGGATGAGCGGCCACTCTCCCGCTCTTCCAGCTTTGCCTCCACCCTGGACCCCGGTTTCATCCTCGCCGGGATGGGGGTCTGGAATGGCGAAGGGACAGAGAAGGCGAGAAGCCCACCCCATCGGAGCAGCCAGCCCACTGCTGGCCCCGACTGGGGAAGGGGGCGGATTTCACTTTCAATCAGGTTGAGGGTTTTGATGGTGACGTGGAAGCAGACAGGTCTGGTTAAGGAAAGAGACTGAGTCTGTGACTGTCACCGACCATCAGAGTTGCTGTTACCTACTGAAGGGCCGGAAAAGTCATGGGGAAGCCCAGTTTCTGCCCAAGAGCAGAAGTAAGACTCCCTGCTTGGGTACGTTTTAAAGGGCATGGAGGGGACAGTAACGTGACCACATCCGCAGGGTCCGCCTGTCACCAGACAGATAACAGCATCTGCACCAGAGGGCACGTTCACTGCTTGCTTTCCAGCACCCTCTCCCCATCTTCGGGCAACAGCACCCCTTTGTTTCAGGGACCGACCTTCATCCTCCTGACTCTGGAAATGGGAGGGGCCATCCCCGTACACAGCCCCGCCCCCCCTCAGCCGATAGGCCAGATGGGCATGTGACCCAGCCCGGCCAATCACAATCCTTCCCTGTGAGTTTTTCCTTCTCCGGCATCCGGAAGAACCCCTTTTCCTCTTGGGTCTCGAACAGTAAGGCTGTGAATTTGCACCGCTCATGCTGCGCTGTGTGCTGGGGCAGAGGCTCCTCCAAGGGAACGAACTGGGCACACTACAGGGAAAGACGTGAAGATGAGGGACGGAGAGATCTGGGAGGAGGGTGGAGTGGGGGGCAGGAGGGGGGCAACTCCCTGCCGACGCCAGCTCCAAGCAACCTTTTTGCAGTCTAGTGGTGGGACTCCCCCAGTGTGTGTTAAGCTCCTCTTATACCCGAAGGCGTACAGAAAATTCAGGAAAGCAGGGAGGTGGCCTCCCTCCTACAGGTGCCTGGCTGTCACTAGAACCTTCTGTGCTGGTGGGAGCCAAGGTCAGCTTCCCACCATGACAATCACATCAGTGTGGAGGACCTTCATCAAAATTCTGTTTGGAATAAGGCTCATCGGCCTGTACAGCTATTTCACAAATAGGACGTCCTTTTGTCCTTCTGACAACCCTGTGAGCAAAGCGTGATTAGCTCCGTCTTGCAAATGACAAGGTTACGTGATTGGCCCACGTCTCACTGCTGAGAACTGTCATCATTCAGACGTGAACCCAGATCGGCCAGCATCCCTGGCTTCCCCCTCTCCCAAAGCTGCCTCAGTGGGTATCCCTTCTCTAGTTCTGGGGTCACGTCAGGGTTCTAGGGAAGGGCACTAGATTCAGTGATCTGTCTGGTCCCCCAAGTGTCAACCCTGACCAGACTATCCTTAGCCTCTGAGCCTTATCTGCAAAGTGGGGTGATCCTTCAGCCTCGTCTCCTCCCAGGCCAAGGGGTACACCTGCAGGATACAGGGAGATGTGGAGCCCTGCCTCCCTCCCTATGCCTTTAGGAGCAGGATGACAGACACCTGTGTCAGTTCCAACAAAGAACAGACTTCAAGCGAAACTGATGCAGACCGACTCGGGAAAGAAGCAAGCTTCCTTGAATCTGGCTGGGGCTCCCTGATGGCCTCACTGCTCGCCTCTCAGCCACCTGTGACACAAGATCACCTTTCATGATGTCTGGTCCTGCTGTGTTCATGTATTCACTCACTCATTCGTCCATTCATTCATTCTCCAGGTATTTTTGGAGTAACAGGATACAGCATGAAACACAGGAGACAAAGCCCTAGAGGGATCTATATGCCAGCAGAGAAGAGTAATTAGCATAAGAATTAAGCTGATTATACGGTGCTGGTATCGTTGGGGGTGATAAGTGCCATGGGGAGAAATAAAGCAGAGGAAAAGAATAGGCAAAGGGGGAGGCAAGGTGCAGAGGCCTCCCAGCTGGAAAGTGCACCAGGAGAGTATCTCAGCTGGAGGAGACAGGATGTGCAAAGGCCCTGCGGTGGAGAGAGAAGGGGGCTGTGGCAGAGTCAGCCAGAGAGGTGGAGGAAGCCAGCAGTTGCCCTGTGCAGTAGCTGACCTCCAGGTAGGCAGAAGCCAAATTGGGGAAAGGCTCCACATACCTGAGAACAGATCACCATTCTCGGGGCAAGGAAGAAGTTTGGGGAGGGGTCAGGAGCCCCTGATCTGTCCCTAGTCTGTGACTCAGACCCCCAGCTGGCGGGTCACCATCAATCCTTCCTGGATGGCCGTAAGGACATGGAGATCACAGCTCTGGACACAAGGTCCCGGGCCAGCCATGGGCCCAGCATCCATGCAGAGAGGGGCTGGGGACTCCCACCGGCAGTACGTCTCCCCGCCTCCCCCTCCCCAACCTGGTCTTCCCAGGAAGGAGCATACCTCTGCTCCCCCAATCTGGAAAGCATTGAGGCTGAATGGCTCCATTTCAAGTGCAATTATTACAAACCCTTCAGGGAATGTGAGCTCCAAAATGAAATCTCTCTGTCAAAACTTTCATTAATGCGCAGTGGCTGCGCGGGGATCGGCTTACACCGGTGCCTCAGAGCGCTCCATGGAGAGCAGATCCTCGGGGGTGCGGTGCTCGGGGAGCCAGCCTGCCCCTCGGCCTCCCTCGAGGTTGCAAACCCCAAAGAATCCATCTGCAGCCCATGTCTCAAAAAAAAAACAAAAAACAAAAAACAACAACAACAAAAAAAACACCAAAAACCCCGAGAGACTGTCATGGGAACATGTCCACCCGGATTTCTCCAAAGCTGGAGACAAAGACGGTAAGGGACACCCTACCACATGGGGCTTCGAGAGAGTTCGCTCTGAACTCAAACCTGCATCCTGAAAAACTCAGGGAGGTGTGGCATCTCAAGCAGGCCATGAATGCTGCAGATAAGGAAACCGGGCTTCGAGACCCGGGATGCTTGACCAAGACTCGCCAAGCTCCCCACTGTGGATCTCATCTCAGTCATGCCGCGGCACCTCTGATGGCCCCCAGGATGGGGTTTCTCAGGAGGCACCAGGGAACCGAGCAGGGGAGGCAGCGCTGAGTTTAGTTTTCCTAGAAGGCAAACAAAGTGCCTTAGCTTGGGGGAAATTCCTGGACCAGAAGCTCCAGGATCCCCCTCCCACCAGTCTCCATGGCTCATCTCAGACGGATGCAGGGGATGAGGGAAACAGCAGAGCAGGGACCCCCACTGTCCCTGGATCCTCTCCCCCCTCTGAAATCCCCTCCTGGCATCCCAGGGAGGTCTTTCTGAAACAAGATCTGAGCTCTGCTCACTTCCCTGTTCACTAACCTTCAATGGCTCCCCATTGCCAACAGGACCAAGGTCAAGTCAGCCTGGGTGGGCAGCATCACCATGTCCAGCCCTACATGCCTCACCCCCACCCAAGCACCCATGCTCCATGCCAACAACCACTGGCTTCTCCCCAAACTGGCCCCCGTGCCTTTGCGTGTGCTGTTCCCCTTACGATCCTCAAGCATTCAGCATTCAGAGGGTCTGGCGATGAGATCAATGGCCCAGGGCACAGGTTACTAGGCTTAAGCCCCAACCCAGGCACTTACAAGGTGGGTGAGCTCAGGCAAACTCTCCAACTTCTGTCCATATCGAGAGATGAATTTTCTTCTCTACAGAATGATCCCCGTCTCTCATGATTGTTTCTTGGATTCAGTGATGATTAAATGCTTATAAAGCACTCAGCCCAGTGCCTGGTACATGAGCAGCCCAGCACAGGTTAGCCAAAGTAAGATGAACACAAAATAGGGTGAACCCACGGCTCCAGAGCCACAGGTCACGGGGCTCCAGACACTGGGAGCGCAGAGCAGGGCTGACAGCTGGGGTTGATGGCTCCTCTTCCAGGCTGGCTCCCTGATAACCCGACATTCTCAGTGGATAATGAATGCCTCTTTAAGACAACACTCACTACCTTTTTCTCAGAAGAGCCCAAAGAACATCAGGTCAATTCATTTCTAGAACTGCAGCAGCTCGTTCAGGCAGCATTTGCCCGGAGAAAGGTCTGGAAGCAAAGGGGAAGCCTGGGTGTAAGGAGTTCAGCCCCTCCCCGCTGGAGATGAGAAGAGCGACAGCCAGTGCCGGGCAGCACCTGACAAACACCGGTCTGGCCTTCAGCAGATAGGGAACATGTGCTCTCTAACACAGGACCAGGCCAAGTCCAAGTCACGTTCAGGCTATTAAAACCAGCACAGCTGGACGACCCAGGGGGAGGAGCTTGGCCTGCCCCCTGCCTCGCCTTCCTTTACTTAATTCACTCATTCACTCATTCAACAAACCTTCTGTTTGCTCTGTTCAGCATGTCTGCATGGTCCAAACCCGGCGTGTCTCGATGTGCCAGAAATGCAGACAAAACCCAATCCTGGCCCTCAAGGAACCCCTTCTGTCCCTGATACAACGATAGGAATCAGAAGTTTATGAACGGTGACGGGAAAGAGAACTGCGTCTTTATTTCCATCTACCTCTAACTGAAATGTAGCATTTCCTTCCATGAGGAGGGTGGTCACCACAACAGCCACGACAAAGCAGAAGAATCCATGCCTATATCTCGTTCTCTACGGAATTCTTAGACTTCACATTACTGCCGCTAGCTGGAAATAGCGTTCACGGACATCACGACTTCGAAATTCTGGGAGTCCTCAGGCTCACTGTTAGATCTTGCTATTTGTGTGTTGGCAAAGGAGGACGTTCTGTGTGTCATTTGTATCTTTAGAAAGTTTTTTTGATAACTGTTCTGTAGTCATTTGTCATCCCGATCGATTGTTTTACGCATGACTCTGGGAAATAAACAATAAGACATTATAAATATTATAAATCATAAGGCATAACAAAACATTATTTGGAGAAGGGATGCACGGGCTTCAGCAGACAGCCAGAGGGGGTCACGGCGCCAAAATTGAGGAAGCACTGCCATCTTCACGTGGTGTAGAGACAACCCTGACCGACGGGGCCAAGCCACCCCCGCAGCGCCCCCCCCCACCACCGGGGAGTCAGGGGGTGCTTCACAGAGGAGGTGGCTTCTGAGCCGGGCCTCTGCGGACAAACAGAGCTTGCTGGGCAAACACAGAGGGGATTGGGTGGGAGCAGTTCAGCCTAAGTTTGGATGAAGGGGCGGGGGGAAGAGGAGCAGCCAGTTTGCTGGGGAGGGAAAGAGAGGAGAGGAGTGGGGAAAGGGCGGGGAGGTAGGCTGCTCTGGGAGCAGCCAGGGTGAGGGTAAGGGGCAGTTTGGTCTGTCCGGGCTTCTCACTCCCTAGTGCGGTGAGGAGGGAAGGGATTCACTCCAGACTCAGAGAGACCCTGTGCGACCCCAGCTCTGCCACTCACTTCCCGGATGCCTCTGAGCAAAGTGACCGCTCCTCCCTGGGCCTTAACTTTCTCCCCCATACAAAGGGGATGACAAGGCCTGCTTTGTTGGAGGCTAAATGCCATAGTTTTCTGACACTTGGTACTTGGCAGCTGTCCAAGAAATGGTGACAAAATGTCACCATCATTACCCATACTTTTTTAAAGGTTGGTTGATTGATTGATTGATTTTAGAGAGAGAGAAAGAGAGTGAGACCAGGAGGGGCACAGGGAGAGAGAATCTCAAGCAGACGCCGCACTGAGCTGGGAGCCCCACACGGGGCTCGATCTCCCGATCCTGAGATCATGACCTGAGCTGAAACCAAGAGTCAGATGCTTAACCAGCGGAGCCACCCAGGCTTCCCATCGCTATCTATATTATTTTTACCAAACTATTTCTATCTGCTGGTTTTTTCCTTAAGAGAAAACAGAGAAGCCTTTTCCTGAAAGATCCCACTGTCTGGGCAAAAGGAACGAGCAAGAAATGTCATTTCCACAGGAGATCAAATCTTACCCTCTTAAAGGTTTTTTGGTTTTCGTTTTGTTTTGTTTTGTTTTGTTTGACACAGAGAGAGAGAGCACAAGTAGGCAGAGAGGCAGGCAGAGAGAGGGGGAAGCAGGCTCCCCGCTGAGCAGAGAGCCGGATGTGGGGCTCAATCCCAAGACCCTGAGATCATGACCTGAGCCAAAGGCAGAGGCTTAACCCACTGAGCCACCCAGGCACCCTCAAATCTTACCCTCTTAAATTCAATATCTGCGCTGATTGGGAGGCAGGCACAGGGTCGGGGTGGGGGCGGGGGTCAGGCAGCCCATCCAAACCCAATGATCTCATATCCCGTGACACCCGTGACACCAAAGTCCTCACACCTCTCGGGAACAAGCACCTGGCATGAAAACGCTTGCCACACATTTGCACAACCATCGGCAGCGTGCCAGCGAATGGTTAACAACGGGCTCTGGGGGGACAACCCTTCCTCTAAGGAGTCTGCACACTTGCTCAGTCTAACTCCCCCCACAGCGGCTTACTTCAAGCCACCAGCAGGATGCCACGGGGGTGGGGCGTGACACGTAAAATCGGCTCCAGTGAGCGAGGACGAGGCAGCACTGGCGCACGGCTGACACCTTGCAGGGAAAAGCACGACCGTCCCCATTTTATGCACGAGGACAATGAGGTTCAGAGGGCCCAGGTTCAGATACCTAGAGGTTCTGATCTGTCTCTGCTTTACCACAACGACCCCAGACAAGTGCATGGCCTTGAAGCTGGCAGAGGGACAGAGACTGGGGGGTGAGGGGGGTGCCTACCGCAGGTGGTACCCACAGCCCCTGGAAGGGACCCAGGCCCGGGCCCAAGGTGACCTGCCCGCTGGAGGCAGCTGGGGAGGAACCTAAGCCTACAACACACCCCACTCCCCCACCCCCCTACAGATGCACCCCCCCACCCCCCACAAGCTAATAGCCACCCAGCCGGCACTATTTACATTTCCCCTGCAAATGCTTTTTATTGTTTTGGTTTTCTCATTAATGACTCCCTTTCTTCAGACCAAACAAAAGCCTGTTGTCCTCCCAGTTTCAGGAGTGGGGGGGAATCCTTACTGTTCATGCCACTGGGACCGCTGGGGTGTCTCTAACAAGGATAGGGCTAGAGGCCTGGGTCCCCTAGCACTGCCCATCTGGCTGCCCTGTGACCTTGGGCCAGTCATTTGACCTTCCTCGGGCTGGGTAGGGTTTATCTCTGAACGGGAGGCAGGGCCCAGACCCACACTTCACAGGGATGTCCCAAGGGTCATCAGGAGAGCATGAGACCAGCTCCTTGTGGGCGCTGCTGGTGGGCAGAAAGTGCTCTGTGCCGGCTGGTCCCAACTTGGCTGTGGGACCTCAGCAGCAAGAAGAATGAGCTGGCGAGATGGTCTCGGGGGGCCCCCTCGAGCACCGACTGCTGTCATTCGCTCCCAGGGTGACAGATGATGGACTATATCTGGCACCTCTTTTCCCAGCTGGGCTCTAACTGCTAAGAAGGTCCCTGGCCATGCCCTTCCTAAGCCAGACCCCCACTCCAGCCCAGGCTCCCTGAGGGGTCTCCTGCTCTGCCCCCACCCCTCCAGGGGTCTCCTGTGACTTTCTCATCCGCTGGATGTAAGCCCCTCTCAGGTTCCCTTGAGGAGTGACAGTGAGGCACAGGGCACCCCCAGCCCTGCTGAGGACCCCCGTTTTCCATCCCCGCCTGAGAGTGTGACACTGACTGAACAATGTCAGGGGTTAAACCAAGCTCCTCAACTCCGCAGGCAGAAATTCGGGGCAGATCCTAACAAAAGGGAAGAAAACCACGGCTCTCGTAACAATATAAAATGAACACGTGTCCAAGATTTTATTGAACGCATTAAAGAAGAGGGAACAGAGATGCTACAAGCAGTTCAAAGAAAACCCGTGGGACCACAAGATGTTGACAAATGAGGAATTCGGTGCTGGGTTTACAAATAAATGCAAACCACATCCCCAGGGCCAACAACCAACCACGTTCCTCCAGACTCACTCAATTAATTGACATTAATATGGACGAAAATTGCCAGCGTTATTTCCCGTGGCGAACAACTTTACAGAGCCATCAAATGGCTCAGAGACAAGGGAAGGTGGAAAGAACCCAGGAGGGGGAGCTTCACCAGACACAGAGGAAACTTCTCTCCCTCTTTTAAAAGTCCGCTGTGTCACCGGAAAAATGGAAAAGTCCTGGGCTCGGTGATGGTGGTGACGGCCGCGCGATCACGAGAAGAGACTTAATACCACTGCGTCGTGTACCAAAAACTGGTTAAAACAGTAAATTTTATCTTAGGTGTGTTTTCCCCCAGTTTCGATCACACGAAACCAGGGCACCTGGGTGGCTCAGTCGGTTAGGCATCCGCCTTCGGCTCGGGTCATGATCCCGGGGTCCTGGGATGGAGTCCCCCATCGGGCTCCCTGCTCAGCACTCTCTCTCGCTCTCACACGAAGTCACTTTCTGTATGGGCGAGCTGCAGTTCTGCTCACCTGCTCAGCGATCAGGTGGAGGGGACCCATCCCAGCTGGGGACCGGCTGGGCAGCACCCCGGCCCCCACTCCACCGGTAGGAACAAAATCTGAGGACTTCTCCAGACCTTGTACATATCCACAACACTTAACTATGTCTTTCTAGAGCTCCGTGATGACTCTGGGCAGGGAATGCCCACCTCGGAGGAGGTGGGCGGCCATCCTGCGGTCAGATGTGAGTGAGGACTCAGGTCACCAAGCTCGGCCTTGAGTCCATGCCTGGTGGCTCCAAAGGCAATGTTCTTGCTCGCTTGGCCTTGCCCTCCTCTGGGAAGCACCTCCTGGGGCTTCATCCTACTCCCCCACCCCACCCATGCCCGGATGCCAGAGTCCTGGTTCTCCTCACCAAGGGCTAATTGTCTACGGGCCGGTGTCCATGACCAGTCCCCAGGGTTCCTTCCATCTCTGGGTTTTTAGAACATCCATGTCCTACCTCCCAGCCCCACATCTCAGTGTCCTCTGTCTCCCCCAGCACCCCGGGCTCCTCTCCCATGCCCGCCTGGAATTCTCTTAATTGGGAGCCGTGGGCCTGGGCTCTCCTCCCCGCTCTGGCCTCAGGGACCGGGCTAGGGGTTGCGGTGCCTGTCTGGTGACCAAGGGGGCAAAGGCAGGGCTCCGGGCTCCCTGGAGCCAAAGGCTTCAGAATTAATAGTACAGAGTCTGATTCCAGCATAGCATAAATTACATCCTGGAATCCATTATGTTCTGATCTGTTAGGCAGGCGGAAACGTGGTCTTTAGCAAAATAAAAGACATCCTGGAACCCATTACGGACGCTGATAGAAGACAAAGGCAGCAAAAAAGGACATTATGGGATCGACGTGCCTAATAAAGGACGTGTTGGCATCTCCCTTCCACCGGGATGTGGATTAACAACAGATGTACTACACTAATGTCGATTTGTATGCTAATCTAAGACAACTGCATGGCCTTTGCAGACAGGAATTCTATAAATGCAGCCCGGGGCCTGTTCCCCACAGCTGCCGGTGGTGGCAGGGGCAGTGGCTGGCTGGTGGGGACTGGCTCCAGCCTCCCGCCCCCTGCAGAGCCGCCTGGGTGGAGGTGGGGGCAGGGGATGGAGGGGAATCCCAGCTCAGTCAGAGCCCCAACCCCCTCCCCCACCTCAAGGTCTCTGTCCAGTCTGGCCTGTGAATCCCAAGACCCAGCTTCCTGGGGTAGGACCCAGACGGCCTTGGGCTCCGCAGGGAATGTGGCACTGAGAATTCAGCCGCTTCCTCCCTGGGACCAATAATCCCCGACCATCTTCCCCGGGAGTCATCCAGGCCTGGAGGGTGATACCGGATCCCAGAAGCCCATAGAATCTCAGACCCACTGAGATCACTTGGCCCCACATCCCACCATCTGGGATGGGAGTCGGAGGCTTGGAAAAAGGACGTAACCTCCTTTCGTCCTGTCACACGAAGGCAGCAACCAGGCCTGGAGCCACTTCAAGCCTCCTCTGTCCACACCCCCATGGCCCCTGAAGTTGCAGTTTTGTAGCAACCTGCTCTCAGGGATGCCGAACCAGGCTCCGTCCCTCTGGAGAGCCATTCCTAAGGCCTCTTCGGGGCAAGGTCCCGTCCCGGATGCTGGGGACAAAGAAATGAGAACAGAAGACCCCAGCGTCCCGGCCCAAACAGCCGTGTCATCGAAGGCAGCCACCGCTCAGTGGATAGAATTCAGGACAGGCTGCAGAGCTGCACAGAGAAGGAGGCAACCATGAGAACCATGTTCTTTCTGGTCCATGAGTCTGTGTACGTCCCAGGGAGGCATGGTGGCCCCCCCGCACACAACAGCCAAAGTGTGGAGGACCCAAACCCGCATTTATCACACAGCATTCAGGCTGGACTTGGGAAGGGGCGCCTGGCAGGGTGTGACCAGCCTCTGAAGCCGAGCGGCTGACAGCTCACACGGATGACCTGGCACGCTGAGCAGGCGGCCCCGTGCTGGGGGCTCACGCGGACAGACGGCATTGCCTGTGAGCACCAAGGTGCCCAGGGCTGACCTCTGGGCTTCTCTCATCTCCCTGTGTGTCTTGGCTTTCTTCCCCTGACGCCGGTAGAAACACACGATAGAGAATCAGAAGGTAGAATTCAAAATTTTGGCTCTGCGCTAAGAAGGTGTGGCCTCTTGCGTGAGTTCTTTAACTTCTCTGAACTCCGGTTTCTTCCCACGCAAAGATACTTAGCAGCATGGCTGAGAGTTGAGAAAGAATGGTAAAGGTGTCTGATCCTACATCATGGGTTTGTTACAGGGATGATAGGAGACTAGCAATGACTGGCATAACCTGTGAACAACAAACTTTTAGTTTCATTACTTTTCCTTCTGCCTCCTTCTCAGGATAAATTTGGCACATGTAAAGATCCTAACTTGCATGAAAAAAATTAGCTGTTTTATTTTCAAAGCCTTCCAGCTAGGCCACACAAAAATATCAATAAAGAGAAAATACATATGTTAACAACACAATCATTATGGCTAGCATTTCCTGAGTAGGTACCATTTACTTATGTAAACCCTTACCTAGTCCTGATAACCCTTTGTAGAAGGCAAACTTCTTCCTACTTCAGCAAGGGAGAAATTGAAGCTTAAGGAGATTAGGTAGAGATCCCTGGTTCTAACAAGATGGGGTATAGAAAATAAGAAAAACCTCTTGATACAAACACATAGAAATGCTGGATAAAATAGAACAAAAATTATTTTAAACGCATAGTTGAGTTTGCGAAAAAGAAAAGAGACACTTGTAAGAGTAAAGAGGAAACTAAAATCAAGCAGCCGCCATATGAGAGGGCACTGTAACTGACTTTGGGTTGAAGGTGGGTTATCATCTCAGTAATCTGGCTTTTTCCATGTGGGATCTTCACAATCAAATGCTCTCAGGGCCCACAAAATGAGGAAGGGCTGCCATCTCCATGAAAGATTTGTTAGAAGATTACCTGCCAGTCAGCATGGGGAGGGAATAATAAAGTGACTCCCCCTTATCTGGGTTTAATCAGAAAATCTCCCTTGATACAGCCAAGCCTGAAACCCATGCCTTGTGTGGGCCTGGGGTCTGAATTAATCTCAGAAACCCACAAACCAAGAAATTAACATAAAAATCTATTCCTGCCCAGTGATACTCTAGAGTATCTTGTAAAACTGCAATAGAGGGGCACCTGGGTGGCTCAGTGGGTTAAAGCCTCTGCCTTCGGCTCAGGTCATGATCCCGGGGTCCTGGGATCGAGTCCCACATCGGGCTCTCTGCTCGGCGGGGAGCCTGCTTCCTCCCTTCTCTCTCTCTCTGCCTGCCTCTCTGCCTTCTTGTGATCTGTCTGTCAAATAAATAAATAAATAAAATCTTTAAAAAAAAAAAAACTGCAATAGAATGGTTCCACAATCCAGGCTATAAGGGATTCTCAGACAAACAAGCTGATAAGCTTGATGAAGATAAGCTTATGAAGATAAGCGCACCACAAAAAATGGCAGAACAGGGGTGCCTGCGTGGCTCAGTTGTTAAACATCCAACTCTTGATCTCAGAGATAATGGCTTGGGGTTTTCTGGAATGGATTTAAAAATACATAGCTCTTCGTATATCAGTTCAAGAATTCAAGCATCACAGTGAGTTCCCGGCAGAGAAGTAAACCTCTTCATATCTAGACAAGCCACAGTAATCTAGAGAATACTAAGGACAGACAAAATCTTACAATTAACCAAAGAAAAAAGTTGGGTTGTCTCCAAAACATCTTCAGTAGATCTCTCCACAGAAACAACAGAGGCTAGAAGATAATGAAATAAGGGCCCCAAAGTGCAGAGGGGAAATCATCATCAACCTAGAATTTTATACCCAACTAAACTATCGTTCAATAGCCATGGCTAGATACAGTGATTTTTGGGCAAGCAAAAACTGAAAGAAGCTAAACCTCAGATATATTAGGGGAATTCAAATCTTTAAAATGATATACAGTTTCTCATCCATCAGGTACAAAAGATCAGGTCAGGTGGGGCGCCTTGGGTGGCTCAGTGGGTTAAAGCCTCTGCCTTCGGCTCAGGTCATGATCCCAGGGTCCTGGGATCAAGCCCCACATCGGGCTCTCTGCTCAGCAGGGAGCCTGTTTCCTCCTCTCTCTCTGCCTGCCTCTCTGCCTACTTGTGATCTCTGTCAAATAAATGAATAAAATCTTAAAAAAAAAAAAAGATCAGGTCAGGTAACACTGAATATTGGCTAGGATATGGAGCAACAGGGAACTTGTTTATTAATTTATTTATTAATATTTATTTATTTATTTTTATAAATAACATAAAATATATTGTGTCCAGAATTATTTTAAAGTAAAAAGCTAAAAAGAAAAATCTATTCTGAAGCAAATTTGGCATAACGCTAACTGCTGAATTTCAGTGATGGGTGTATAAGTATTTTATGGGTGTTTTACATACTTCTCAGGAAGTTTGCAATATTCCTTATATAAGGTTTACCAATTAAGGGTTTAATTTGAGCACTAGGATGGTAAGAAGTGCTAAGGGTTGCTCAGCCTAAGTGCCCTGTGTTGTGAGCTAACTCCACAAAGGGATGTGACATTCCCTTTGGCTCTCGCGTGTTCGGCACAGATGGCGGATCCCCATTTATCCCCCTGCTCTCCTGAGACCTCCCCACTGAAGGGATGGGCTGGGGTTTTTAAATGTATAAATCAAAAAAAATTTAAAAATAAAAATAATAAATGTATAAATCGCCAAGGAGAAAGAAAAGAGGAGGGGAGTCACCAGCAGGTGGAAATGTGGAAACCGCAAACCAGTGCATGACTGGGAGCTGACTCTGCCGACCCAAGGATGGTGAGTCCTAAGTCAGCAGCGGGGAGAGCAGCAGAAAACTCATTTTTGCTGTGGAACATCCCTCCCACAGAAGGCAGCGCGTCAGGTGCTCTGCAAAGGGAAGATTCCCAAAGGAGCTAAAAACACTACAAGTTCAAATTCTGTAAAGAAGGAGGGTCTATCCACTCAGGCAGGACACTGGGGGCTTACTCTCAAGAGAGGAAAAACGGCATGTCAGCAGGTATGACAGAGTGAGAAAACCAGAGTAAAAACCCCACTTTTTTTTTTCCTCCTCTGGAAGGGGGTGATGGGTAGTCCTTGCAGACCAAAAAGCAGCAGAGAAAGTTCCAACTCTCGGACAGTCCACAGATTAGTTGAGAATATACATATGTAGGCTATGAGGAGAAAAAGAAGAAAATCCCAAACCGGTGAGAGAAGCAGTGAATGAGAGGCCCAGGCAATAAATAACTGTTCAAAGCTGAGCACGGCACAGGGATTCTGGAACATTCCAACTCTACGTCAGGAAATGCAGCCCCTCTTGAGGAAAACTCCAGGCAGGCCTTGGTCATAAAGAACATTTAGGAGGTTCTTGGGGGAACAGGAGACCCAGGGCCAAATGCACGACCTCCACATCCCAAGGGTCCAGTGGGGCCCTCACAACACCAGCTGGAAGGAGGAAGCCTTTGCACCAGATTCCAGTGTTTATGGGCTCCTTAGAGCATGTGGGCACTTCATAAATGCAATTTGGTGGTGGAACATTTGGCTGAGGGAAGGGATGTCCTCATCCCAGCTGCTCTGTGGTCTCCTGGGGATCGTTTTCCTGCAGCGGGATGAACATGACTCTGTACCGGGATCTCTGTGCCGGTACCGGGATCTCAGAGCTCTGTATCCTCAGCGCACGTGGTCTACTACCATGGGTCACCCAGGATTGAATGGCTCTCCCCCCACAGTGAAGGCATTCGTGTCACACAACGCCAGCCACCCTGTTCCAATGCTCTGTCATCTCTCAGCCACATGCGTGACTAGAGCAAAGCCCTGTGCAGTGACGTATGTGCTGTCCAAGGACAGGCCCCCTGTATGATGTCCCCCAGGGGCAGACACCATGGAACGTCATTGCCAGATGCCAGGACCTCCCCTGCCTCAAGCCTAAGGCCCCAAGGTGGGTGCCTTCAGCACATTCAGTGGTATCCAATCCCAGCTCGGAAGGCCTTCGTGTCTATGGTATAATAAAATATCTATATTTGATCTCCAGTTCCTGGTACAGAGTAGCTAAAACCCTTGGAATTTCCTGAGAGATCGAGCATCTTTGGTTCCTCATAACAAGCCCACCTCTGGATTCATGCTAACAAGGCGACTCTTGGAGGGCCCTTAGGTGACTTCAGGACGGGGGCTGGTTCCCAGAGGAACCAGCCATGCGATTAGAGGACTGGAATTTTCCCCCACCCCCAACTTTCAATTCTCCCCATCCCTGGGGAGGGGAGAGGGGCTGGAGATTGAGATCCATCACTCATGGCCAATGATTTCACCTGTCATGCCTGTGTAATGGAACTCTCTATAATGGAGCTCAGGGAGCTTTCAGGCTGACGGACACGACGGCGTGATGGGAGAGCGGTGTACCCAGAGAGGACAGAGAAGCTCCATACCCCTTCCCCTGTATTTTACCCTATTCTACGTGGATGGTCCTGAGCCGCGTCCTCTCTAACAAAACCACGGTCATCATTATAGTGGTCTCTGGAGTTGAAGGAGTCAGCTTAGTGAGTTATTAGCCTTGAGGGAGTTGTGGTGCGAAGCCACCAATCAGCAGGGTGGCAGAAGCGCAGGTAAGCCTGGGGACTCTATTTGTAGCTGGCCTCCGAAGTGGGGGGCAGTCTTGTGGCCCTTTACCTTGTGGGGGCTGTGCTGATACCAGCCAGTCAGCGTCACAACCCAGCTGCTGTCAGAGCATTGGAGAATTGGGGTTGGAATGACGTATTGTTGTCAGAAAAACAAACGAACAAACAAACAAAGAAAAAAAACCAAAAAGGGCCCATCTCCCCTTCCACAAAGATCTTCCCTAAACTGCTGCTGGTAGAGCGCTCAGCCCTTTCCAGAGGAGACTCTAGGACTTCCAAGACTGGCCCCTCACGTCAGCCCAGCACCTCACAGCCTGTGAAGCCATTCCTCTGTCTTGCCACATTCCTCCTCACCACAGCCCCCAGGAGGTAGGTCTTAAACCCAAAAAGGCATTCCTTCTGCTCGACATGCGTGTCTGCTGATTTGTCCTGCCAGGGTGTAGAGGATCAGGACACAGAAATATTTGTGCTGGAAGAATCTATCCCCTGCCCCCATTTTACAGATAAAGAGACTGAGGAACCCCCCACCCCCACCATGAGGCTGTGACCTGCCCAAGGTCAGGAGGGCAGAGCTCCAGCTGTCAGCACGAGCTCATGTCCCATTCTGCAGGAAGCCACCACCTGAGACCAGAGTCTCTTCTGGGTCCTCAGGGTCTCGCGTCCCTGCCTGCAGACAGCCCGAGAGGAAGTGAAAAGGGAAGTGAGTACCTCTCCTCCTCCTCCCAGAACAGCCCTTCCCCACACATGTTCAAGCCACAGAAATCTCTCGTTAAAGTTTTACAGTTAACCACTGAACATGCTACTTTGTCTTCATAATTTATACCTGACCTGGGTGTCTAGACATGACATCATGGTAAGGTATGCCTCCTTCTGCGGAGAGTTTACAATAACCAGAGCTCAGTGTCGTTACAAGGCCTCGCTCTGAGGCAGCCGGGAGCCCCGCTGAGGGGAGCGCAGAGCCACGGGCTTGCAGACCTCAGAGGCAGCCCCCTCCCCAGCAGAACGATTACTAGAACCCCATTTCCAGAGGAGAAACCAATGGGACCATGACTTACAAAGGTCGTGTGGGCAGAAGCTCTGTTCTGCAGTTCATTTTGGCCCGAAAGACCCCCAAAATCAGTCAATGTGTATTTCTAACACTACCGTGTCTGGCATCGGGAAAGTAAGGGACGTAACAGGAGCAAGAACCACGTATTCAGGGCCCACTGCGTGCCCCAGACTGTGGCACAGCGGGTATTTTCTACTCACTTGACCTGATCTGCAACCCAAGACGGTTATCGCGGTGCCCACTTCGCAAAGGAGGAAACAGGTTCAGGCAGAGCAAGTGACTTGCCCGCGGAGTGGGTACATGGACCCAGGATGTCAACCCTTGGTCTGGGCTGACGTTCACGTTCTTTCCACCGTCCTGGCAGGCAAGGGGGACAGAAACCTTTGGCAGGGGTAGACCCGCTGTGCTGGGCATGAAGGACCACCAGCCACCCCCAGATCCCCGGGCGGGGAGCTCTAGCCGGAAAACAGAGCCACCTTGGGCAGAGCATGACGACGGGAAGAAGGGGGGGGGTCAGAGGGACGGAGGCCACTGTCCCTGCCTGGAGCCAGCTGGTCCGGCTCATTCTCGCTCTTCGGGAGGCCCCGTGGAGGCCCTCGGGGAGGTGAGGTTCTGTTCTCCATTCTGCTTGTCCTGCATGTAAAACTGCCGCACGCTGTCCTGGGTTTCCATGGGAAGAGGCCTGTTGCCTTATATCCCTGCGTGTTTCCCGGTGCTCTGCAGAGACGTGGAAGAGGCCAGCGCGCTGGGCAGGCCGGAAAGTCAGAGCTCTCTCCCCTCCCCTTCCACCTGCCCGAGCACAGGCGCTGTGACTCCGTTAAAATGGGGCAGAGAGAACGTTCTGGGCTCCTGGGGGCCCACAACCTGGTTTTGGCGAGTCACTTGGCCTTGGAAGAAGAATGTTTGAACATTCTTCTTTGGAGTCCCAAAGGCAAATCAGCTGTAGACAGAAGCCCTACATCAGTCCCCCCATGGCTCACCCACCAGCAGGGTGGGGGACGGGGGAAGGGGAGCAAGGTCGGGGGCCTCCGCGGCATGTCTGGTCTGGAAAAGGATTGGGGACACAGAGTCCCTGCAGCAAGAGAGAGCAGAGATGCCGCTGGGGGCCTGCTAATACCCAGCAGGACCTACGTGCAGCCATGAGGTCCGGGGTGGGGTCCCATGAGATCCAAAAGCAACAGCCGGGGCCCCTGGGTGGCTCAGTCGGGTAAGCGACAGACTCTTGATTTTGGCTCAGGTCATGAGCTGAGGGTCATGATATCGAGCCCCTGTTGCCCCATGCACAGCGCCGAGTCTGCTTAAGATTCTCCCTCCCCCCTCTCTCTCCCTCTCTAAAAAATATTAAATAATAAAATAAAATAAGCAGGATTCTGAAAAAGCGGAAGCATTTACCCAGGGTGTAAGGACCCCAGCTTCTCCTGGGGCAGAGAGGCCTGGGCAGACACACCAGGCCATTCAGCCCCTGCTCAAATGCCACTATCAGCCTTGAGATGTTACCTCGGTGGTCAAGGCAGCAGCCAGCTAACCCTCTGCCACCTGCCAGGGACTTTGAGGCCGGAAAAGCACCCGAGGCCACAGAGCAAGGGGTTCCTGGGACGGAATGACACCTGCACCCTCAAAATCAGCCCCACGTCGGCTCCTCAGGCCCAGGCTCTGCAGGCAGAAATGTGTGTCTGGTCCCAGCAAAGCTCCCGATGCGAGGGGAGAGAACCACCCATGCAGAGGTTCTAGAATGTTCCATGGGAATCCCTGAACCGCCTTTTCCCTCCCAACCCTGGGCTGCTCTCTGGGCCATCGGGCCCTGCCCTGCCATCCCAGGAGCCACCAGGCCAGCCTCGATGTTTCCAGGTAGGGGGCCTATGTGGGCCACCAAGCGGTGCTACGGACGACCGTGGGAGCTTGAGAGGACCCCCCCGCAAGGTCCTCTCAAAATGGACAGTGACAGGATCTCACGGGGAGGATGAGGCACCCACAGCCCTCAGACATCCTCCAGGAGGCCCTCCCCGACTTTTTTGGACGGTGAGAATGAACTGTGCGTTCCGCAGCGGGTCCTTCCTCCCCCCGCCCCCCACCCCGGGCACACTGGACAACAGCAGCTCCCACTCGCTGAGCGGGCAGGCCGCGCGGCCTCTGTCTCCCCCACACCCTCGTGAGGTAGCCGCCTTTGACTCGTTTTGCCCATCTGTTCGATCACAGATTCTGTGACCTTCTGTATGGAGAACCACCAAAGGTACAGATTACGTTTCTCGTGTTTGGGAACCGGGACATTCGGAGTGCCCTTGGGTAGGAGCTGAGGCCCTCCCTGTGGAGGCCGCCCTGGCCAGGGCCCCCTGCTGGGTGCAGGCTTCACCCCCAGCCGCTGGGAAGCTGTGGGCTGGCAGCTTGCCTCCGTCAGCCCCTTTGAGACACCGTCCTCGCCCAAGGTCATGGCCTTCTCTGGGTAGCCGCAGCCCATCATCAGCCAACGGAAGGGTGTGAAGACCCAACTCCTTGGTCCCCAATTTGGGGCCATTCAGGAGGGTTGTCCCACCTCAGAGCTCCCGTGGGGTGGGCTGAGGCCTTCACTGAGGCTGCACCGTGGCCCAGATTCTCGCGCTGCCCCGTCCGCCCCTCCAGGAATAGGTCTCCATCTACAGTGTGCTCCCAACAGACCTCCCTCACAGGCCTTCCTCCCCAAGCCTACACCCCGGGGGACCCTACCCATAGGAGCTCTCTGGCCCCCTACCTTCTAGGTTCATGTGTCTTGGGCCCTGTGTCCTGACTTGGTCTCCTCAGGCCACGATGGGCCAGAGTCTGGGGGGCCTTTCCCCACGGGCCTGCTCCTCTTTCTAGAAAAGACGGAGCTTCAGGTCAGGAGAAGAGCAGACTTTAGCAGAGAAGCGCCTGGTCGAGTGAGCCCACTTTCTGGCCTGTTGATTGTGTGACCTGTCCTGGACCTCGAAGAGGTTTGGATCCCTCTTCTGGGAAAAGAGGCTCCCAGGGGCATCACTCCCTAAGATTGTGGGTCTCAGAAGGGTCTCAGAAAATTCACGAGCTTGGCAGTCATCTCCCATGGCATCCCTCTGGCCCCTGCCACTCCCTGGGAAATGCCCAGGGCCGAAGAAGCAGCAGTCGTGGGAGGTGCTAAGAACCTTCTGGGTGTGCAGACAGCCCAGGAGCTGGAAGACAAGCTGGTGACCTGGGCCAGCCCCCGTGCAAGTGTGTCCCAGAAAAAGAAAAGGCAGGTGACATCTGTGGATATTTACAGCCCCACACAGCATGACGGGAGGTGCTGAAAGATGCCTGTCTGACGACAAAACCCGTCTGGACGCCTGGAACCCCTCCAGCCTGGGACAGAGTATCCAAGGGCCCGTAATCTCATCAGCGAGGCCCACACTGTCCATGGAAGCTAAGAACAAAAGCAGATGCTCAACACAACAGGCCCCCAGCTCCCCACCCCCGGCCAAAGTTAACCGAAAATGCCAGGAAGAGGCAGGTGTTAGAAGTGACCAAGTGGTCTGGTCGGGCCCCATGGAATGTTCTCTCCAGCTCAGCCAGCATCTTCCTTTTCCTGTCACTTGGCCTCCACCTCTCCCGTTGGCTCCAGCAGGGCCTCCCAGAAAAACCAACATTTCTCTAAGCCTCAGTTACTCATCTGTACAATGGGGTTCTAACCATACATCCCCCAGCTGAGACTCAACGTCTCGCACACATGAAAACCGCCTGTGCAATCATTCCTTCATTCACGAAACAGGTCAGGTTCCAGCTCTCTGCCAGTGGCTGGAAAAGTAGAAGTAAATGTGACCAGGACATCACCTGTGCAGAGGTCCCTCAGCGAGAAGAGTCTCTGAGACGCAAGTGAGGCAGAGGCCTAACCTCAGGGGCTGCAGAAAACCCTAGAAGCAAGGAAGCGTGAGTCAGGGAAGGCAGTCAGTTCTTCCAAAAAGCTTGGTCAAGAAAGGAAGGTCGAGGGGTGCCTTGGTGGCGCAGTCAGTTAAGTTTCCAACTCTTGGTTTCGGCTCAGGTCATGATCTCAGGGTCGTGAGATCGAGCCTCACATAGGGCTCCTGGCTCAGTGTAGAGCCTGCTTAAGATTGTCTCTCCCTCTCCATCTGCCCCTTCCCATCCCATGTGCACATGCACGCACACTCTCTCTAATAAGTAAGTAAAAATTTTTTATTTCATTTTTTTTAATAAAAAAGAAAAGAAACTCAAGACACGGTGTTGGCTAAAGGATGATGCAGATTTAACAAGACTGTTTTCTGAGAGAAAAGATATACTTGATGTGTTCGTGCACTGATGGGAAGGAACCAGGGGATGAGAAAGATGGAACATACGAGAGAAGGGACCCAGGTTGGATCCAGAGGGTCAGGCCTTAAGCTAGAAGAAGATCCCTCCCCAATTCTTACCCCCTATGGGTCCCACATCGAAGCAAGCATAACTTTAGCAAAACCCTTGTTTTGCAGAATTAGGATTATTTGCCCACTCCCCCACCCCCCACATCCAGGAGCTCCTGAGGTCCCCTTTGCATCAGTGTGACTCGAGCCCATAGCACAGTGCCTGGAACTTCCCAGGTACTCCACTAATTTGAATAAACAGCCCTATTTGCTTGTCCCTCCCTTTAATGGCAGCCATGGGAGGCAAGTTTCAGAAACACCATCAGACTCGCTGATAATCGTTTCCCTAAAATGCTGAGCTTTGCAGGCTGGCCGGGAGGCTGGCTGCAGCCTCCTCCCAAGAGAGCGTCTTCTGGCTTTGAACCCTCAGCTATTCAAAACACAAACACACTCATACACAGAGCTGGAGCCAGGGGTGAAATGTCAGCGCCATCTTGGACTCAAATCAGTCAGCTCAACGCTTGGATGCACTAGCTAAGCCACCTCGCCCTGGGCCTGCCGTTGCCCATATGGAAGCACAGGGGGTTCGTTTCCTGTCCTGAAGCAAACAAAACAAAATTAAACAAAAGGAAAAATTCCCTACTTGAGTTAAGCATATCTTCTGAAGGTTGAGTCTGTATCAGCTTTGTGGCCAATCTCCTCCACCACACCACCAAAGACCTGGCTTCTAAAACACCAGGGATCGGGCCACCTTAGGGATTCCAGAAAGAAGCCGGCTACGAATTCAGCTGACCTGCACCTTGTGCTGGGAAAACTTGGAGTAGGATTTTCCAAGACCTCGAAGGTCCCAGTGGCTTACAGAAAGAGCACTTTGCTGTCTGCCAAGGGAGCCAACAGGAGGGACATCCAGTGTAATATAGCTTTGGGAACACATTTTTTTTTTTTTAAGGTTCATACATTTATTTTATTGAGAGAGAGAGAGCAGGGGGAGAGGCAGAGGAAGAGGGAGAGAATCTCAAGCAGACTCGTGGGGCTCAATCTCACGACCCTGAGATCATGACCTGAGCCAAAACCAAGAGTCGGACGTTCAGCTGACTGAGCCATCCAGGCACCCCAAGGAACTACTTCTTAAATTAAATTCGGAGGTGACGTAATGGTATCATATCCTGTGCTTAATGCTGACTCCTTTGATCATGTCTCAGATCATGTCCCAGGTGCAAAGTCCTTGACAGGCCCCCAACTAGGTGCCAGGCCTTGTGCTGGGCCCCACAAAAGCACACAGATAAAGACAATGTTCTCCGCCCCCCAGAATCTCTCAATCTGCCCACAGCAGTATAATCAGCAACCTTTCTAGGGCCTAATTTGGCAAGATGATTCAAAAGCCTTGACACAACGTATACCCCTCATGGATACCCCCATAATTCTGCATAGGCATTTATACTAAGGAAATCATTAAAGGTGTTGACAAAGACGGAGCTGAAAAGATGTTCACAAAGTTTCCATTCCAAAATGAAGGAGTGGCTTGTATCAGACTAACTCTACTTGAGGTAAAAATTATAAGCTCTGGATAATTCTATTTTTTCCCTTAAAGAGTTTCTTTATTTATTTGACAGACAGAGACCACAAGTAGGCAGAGAGGCAGGCAGAGAGAGAGGGGGAAGCAGGCTCCCCGCTAAGCAGAGAGCCCGATTTGGGGCTCAATCCCAGGACCCTGGGATCATGACCTAAGCTGAAGGCAGAGGCTTTAACCCACCGAGCCACCCAGGCGCCCCTCTAGATAATTCTTTAAACAATTATTTGAGGACCCTCAAGAGCAGCAAAACTCCAGCGGAAACTGAAGAGATTCAACCCTTGTGAAAAGAGAATAGAACTTGCTACATTTACATGGCTTTTCCCCCCTGAGGACCAAATTTAGTTCAGCAGCTCAGGGTGGCCAGAACATAAGTCAAAAACTGAAGTTGTTTAGGCTTAGGGCTGCCAGAGGCCCTGGAAACTGAAGGAAAAAAAAATCGAATAAGGAACGAGCTACATAGAACAGAGAGCCCCAGACTCTGCGTACAAACTCCCCTGAAGTCCTTGGCTGACCCCTGAGTTGAGCATGTGTAGGGAAGATTCCAGTGAGCTCAGCAGAAAACAACAGAGGGAAGGCTATAAAAACTGAGCAGAGATACCAGCTGCCGCCCAAGAGGAAGGAGATGATTTACAGTTTGAACCTTTCCAAGTTTGGAGCTCGAGTCTCTCCACCTAGGCCTTGCCTTTGCACAGAAAGACCAAGCCTTGGGAGTAAAAACTATAACCCAGGTCTAAGGGATTGACATACCCCCCCCCCAATAAAGCATAAAAACCAAGCCTTCACAAACTTACAGTAGTTCAACTGCTTGCTAGAACAAAAATCAACATTCTTCAAGGAAACAGGCATCTCTACAACATATCATTCAAAGTCTCCGAACGACAAGGAAAAGTTACCAACATGGAAGAAAAGAAAAAGAGGGGCCATTGTGACCCAAGTCAAGAGAAAAGTGACAACACAAATAAACCCTGAGATGACCCAGATTTGGAAACAGAAGAAAAGGACTTAAAAAGTAGCTATGAGGGCGCCTGGGTGGCTCAGTGGGTTAAGCTTCTGCCTTCAGCTCAGGTCATGATCTCAAGGTCCTGAGATCGAGCCCCACATCAGGCTCTCAGCTCAGCGGGGAGCCTGCTTCCACCCCCCCCCCCCACCGTCTGCCTCTCTACCTACTGGTGATCTCTCTCTATCTCTCTTAAAAAAAAAAAAGTAGCTGTGATATATGAGTCCTAGCATATAAAATAAACTATGATCATAGTAAGTGAAAAGATGGAGAAATCTTATTGGGGAACTAGAAACCGAACACACACAGAAATGGAAATTCTAGAACTGAAAAGACATTATCTGAAATGGGCTTAACAGACGATTACAGATGTCAGAAGAGTCATGAACTTGAGGACAGATCAAGAGAAATTGTCTAGATGGAAGAACAAAGGGGAAAAAAGCAGAACCTCAGTGATACCGTCAAGCAATCGAACAGGTGAGCAAACGGACCATCAAGAGGAGAAGAGAGAAGAGGGAAGAAAAAATATTTGAAAAAATAATGAGGAGAATTTTCCTAACAAGATAAACACACAAGCAACAACAACAACAACAAAAACCACGACAGTTTATAGATTCTCAAAGAAGCCCAAACAGAATTAAGAGAGTCTCACCTGATAACATCCGAGATGAAACTGGGGCTATGGGACAAAAGACACATTCTAGAAGGGAAACAACAAAATGAAAACAGCAGACCTCTCACCAGAAGCAATGAATGCCAAAAGACAATGGAATAGGGACGTCTGGGTGGCTCAGTGGGTTAAAGCCTCTGCCTTCGGCTCAGGTCATGATCCCAGGGTCCTGGGATCAAACTCCGCATCAGGCTCTCTGCTCGGCAGGGAGGCTGCTTCCTCCCCTCTCTGTGCCTGCCTCTCTGCCTACTTGTGGTATCTGTCTGTCAAATAAATAAATAAAATATTTTTTTAAAAAAAGATAATGGAATAATCAATCTGTTTAAAGCACTGAAAGAAAAAAAATCAACCCGTAATTATGAACTCAGCAAAAATATTATTCAAAAATTGGAGTACTGGAGACAACATGAAGAAATCATAACCTTTGTACATTGCTGGTGGGAATGTAAAATGGTGTAGCCACTATGAAAAACATTCTGCAGCTCCTCTGTCAGTTAAACACAGAATTACCATATGACGCAGAAATACCGATCCTGAGTAAAAATCAAAATCAAAAGGAATCGAAAACAGGTGTTCAAACAAAATTTGTACATGAAAGTTCACAGCATAATTTTTTTGAAAAAATAATGAGAATTACTGTTGTTCCCAACAGCCAAAAGGTGGAAACAACCCAAATGTCCATCAACCAATGAATAAATAAACAAAATGTGGTATATCCATATAATGCAATAGTACTCATTATTCAGATATGTCCCACAATTTGGATGAAGCTTCAAAGCATTATGCTAAGTAAAAGAAGTCAGACACAAAAGGCCACATACTGCATGATTCTATTTATATGAAATATCCAGAATAGGCAAATCAATAGAGACAGAAAGCAGATCTGTGGTTGCCAAGGGCTAAAGGAAGGGGGGAATGAGGAATGACTGCTTAATGGGTATAGGGTTTCCCTTTGGGGGGGCGGATAAAAAAGCTCTGGAATGAGACAGTGGTGATGTTTTTGCAAAACCTTGTGAGTGGACTTAATGCCACTGAATTATATATTTCACAATGGTTAAAATGGTAAATTTTGGGTTATGTGCATTTTACCACAAATCCATTAATTGATTCTTAAAAAATAAATCAAGGAAAAATAGATAATAAAAATTATTTTTAAGTAGAGAGAACATACAACAAGCAGACCTGCACTAGAAGACATGAATCGGATGGAGGCCCCGAGCTCTAGGAGGAAGAAAGTTCACTGGAAATGATCTTTTTCTTCCTTTTAAAAAAGATCATCTCTTTGGGGCACCTGGGTGGCTCAGTGGGTTAAGCCTCTGCCTTCAGCTCAGGTCATGATCTCAGGGTCCTGGGATGGAGCCCCACATTGGGCTCTCTGCTTAGTGAGGAGCCTGCTTCCCCCTCTCTCTCTGCCTGCCTCTCTGCCTACTTGTGATCTCTCTCTCTCTATCAAATAAATAAATAAAATCTTTTAAAAAATAAAAATAAAAAAGATAATCTCTTTAATGCAAAAATTATAATATTGAATCGGGAAATTTTTCACCCAATTTCACAAAAGCACAAAGGATGGTGGGGTGGATAAAATGGAAGAACACTGTTTTTAAAACTACTAAGAAATAATACAGAGAACAATAAAGAAAAATTCAAAAAAGGAAAGCCGCAATTTCTCCTTCTAGTCATGATAGACTAACTCCTACTGAACTCGCTTTCCCACCAGAAACAACTAGAAGATTGGACAAAATGTATGGAACAAATGTTCGTAGGCACTGGACAGGAGGCAGTTCAGAACACACAAGGCAATTCCTAGAGGCACCTTCTAGACCAGAGCTTATGGAAGGAAGAGTAAGTAGAACACAGCAATTTCTCTGAGTTGTAGAGACCAAAATCTGAGTTCAGGGAGTGTGAGGCAAATTTGGAGGACAAAACACCAGAGAGATGAGAATTATGTAGAAAATTATCCATTTGGTCTAAACTTAATGATCTGTACACTTCCGGTGTGTGTAAATTATATGTATGTAATAAGTTATACATCAAATACAACTCAGTTCATTTGATTTTTAAAATGCACAAATAATTATTAAATTAAGAAATGGAGCACGTATGGGTGGCTCAGTCGGTTAAGCATCTGACTTTTGATTAAGACTGAAGTTGTCATCTCAGGGTCGTGAGATCAGGCTCTGTGTTGGGCTCAGCAGTGAGTCTGCTGGATAGCCTCTCTCTCCCTCTCCCTCTGCCCCTCCCCACTGCTTGGGCACACACACTCTCTCTCTCTAAAAAAACAAACAAATGCAAGACCTTCCCCACATAGAAATTACAGGTCCACATGTTTTCACTGTAAATTCTATTAAGCATTTAAGGAAAATGTTTAATGCCAACTTTACCAAAAAACACTTTTGGAAAATAGAGGAGGAGGGAAATTATCCTATTTCTTTTTATGAGAACAGCATAACCCTCACCACCAAAAACTGGCAGACATTACAAGGAGAGAAAATTACAGATAAATATCAAATACAGAAACGGAAAAATGAATAATACATCTAAATATGGCTGATCCCAGTAACAATAACGTTATTCCCAAGAACAAAGGGTTGGTTTAGTATTCCCAATCAATGTAATTTGTCATATTAACAAAATAAAGGGTTAAAAAAATGATCACCTCAGTATAGAAGCAGAAAAAGCATTTGACAAGATTCAGCACCATTCCTAACAAGTAATCTCAACAAACTCAGACAAAAAACGTGACTATCCTCATCTGATACATGGCATATATGGAAAAATCCACTACTAACAACATACTTCAGAGTGAAATGGAGAACTTTCCTCCCACCTACCCCCTCCATGATCGGAAACAAGGCAACCATATCTGTTCTCACCACTTCTGTTAAACATCTTACCAGAAATTCTAGCCAGTCCAACAAAGCAAGAAAAATCAAATAAAATGCATTAATAGTTGAAAGGAAGAAGTAAACATGTCTTTATTCACAGAGGACATAACAGCTTATATAGAAAATCCAAAGAAATCAATAAATAAGCTACTAGAACTAATAATTGAATTTAGTGCAGTTTTTATATACAAAGTCAATATTAAAAATCAAATACATTTCTATATGCTGGCAGAAAAATAATTATGAAACGAAAATTTAAAAGGCAATCCCATTTTTTATTTTTTAAAAGATTTTATGTATTTATTTGACAGACAGAGATCATAAGTAGGCAGAGAGGCAGGCAGAGAGAGAGGAGGAAGCGGGCTCCCTGCTGAGCAGAGAGCTCGATGCAGGTCTTCCTCCCAGAACCCTGGGATTATGACCTGAGCTGAAGGCAGAGGCTTTAACCCTCTGAGCCACCCAGGCACCCAGGCAATCCCACTTTTTAAAAAGCACCAAAACCACAAAATACTTAGAAATAAATTTAATAAGAGAAGCAATACCTCTACTCTATAAGGAAAAAATTAAATACCTAAATACATAGTTATATCATGTTCATGAATCAGAAGGCTCATTATTAGGATAATGAGTCTGTAAATTATTATTAAGATAATTTATCTACAATTCTTTTCTCCTTTCTAGACCAAATTGGTCTATAAATTCATCACAATCCTACTCCCCATCACAATAAACTTTTTTTTTTTTTTTTTTTTTTTGCAGACATTGTTAAGTTGTGCAAAGTTTTTATGGAGATGCAAAGGCACTAGAGTGGTCAAAGCAGTCTTAAAAAAGAAGACATTGCATTTCATTTCATTCCCGGTAGCACAGCTAAAATTGAAAAGACTAACACACCAAATATTGGCAAGAGTGTGAAACAACTGGATCACACTTTGCTTGTGGGACTGCAAAACTGTTAAAGCCTCTTTGGAAAAAAACTTGGCCATTTCTTATCAAGTTAAACAACCCAATGAAAAATGAGCAAAAGTCTCGAATAGACACTTTATGAAACAAGATATAAGAATGACGGGGAATGGGGCGCCTGGGGGGCTCGGTGGGTTAAAGCCTCTGCCTTCGGCTCAGGTCATGATCCCAGGGTCCTGGGATCGAGCCCCGCATCGGGCTCTCTGCTCGGCGGGGAGCCTGCTTCCTCCTCTCTCTCTCTGCCTGCCTCTCCGTGATCTCCATCTGTCAAATAAGTAAATAAAATCTTTAAAAAAAAAAAAAGAATGACGGGTAAGTATGTCAGATAGACATACAAAAAGATGCTCCTTAGTCAACGGAGAAGCACACATTAAACTCACAATGAGAGAGTATTTCGCACCCACTCACCTGGCTGAAATGAAAAAGACTTAACAACACCAAATGCTGGTAAAGCCATTTTTGGAAACAGTTTGGCTCTTTCCTATAAAGCTAAACACACACGGGGCGCCTGCGTGGCTCACTGGGTTAAGCCTCCCCTTCAGCTCAGGTCATGATCTCAGGGTCCTGGGATCGAGCCCCGCATCGGGGTCTCTCTCTCTGCCTGCCTCTCTGCCTACCTGTGATCTCTCTCTCTCTGTCCAATAAATAAACAAAATCTTTTAAAAAATAATAAAAATAAAAATAAAGCTAAACACACAACCTGACCTAGCAATTCAACCTGCGGATTAACCCAAAGGAAATAAAAACTTACGTCCGAAGAAAGACATTTCAAGAATGTTCACGGAAGTTTTATTCTTAAAGCCAAAAACCAGAAACAGCCCAAAGATCTAGCCACAGGACAACCCATAAATAAAATTGTGGCTACTTACACAATGGAATGACACCCAGTAATAAAAATGAATATACTATCGATACATACATAACAATATGAATAGGTCTCAAAAACATTTTATTAATTGCAACAAGCCACGCGCAAGAGTAAATATTATGTGGTTCCATTTATATGAAGTTCAAGAATAGATAAAACTGATCTATGATGATAGAAATCAGGACAGTGACGGCCAAGGGGTAAGAACATTCCAGAAGGTGATAGAAATGCGTACATGTATCAAAACTCATCAAAATGTACACTTGAGATAGGAGCATTTCAGAGTATGTAAATTTTATGTCAGAGAAAAAAAAAAAAGGATGTCTGGAGTCATGTCACTAATAATTTAAAACCTCGGAGCAACTTAAGTATCTTCCAGTAGGGGGGTTCGTTAATAAGGTGTATACCCAGGGGCACCTGGGTGGCTCAGTGGGTTAAACCTCTGCCTCCAGCTCCGGTCATGATCTCGGGGTCCTGGGATTGAGCCCCGCATCGGGCTCTCTGCTCCGTGGGGAGCCTGCTTCCTCCTCTCTCTCTCTGCCTACTTGTGATTTCTGTGTGTCAAATAAATAAATAAAATCTTAAAAAAAAGAAAAAAAAATTAAGTGTATACCCAGATTTTGCAGGCACCAAAAATAATGCTACAGAAAGCTATCTATTGACATGAAGAAACATTCATGATACGTTATATGAAAAAGAAAGTTATCAGAATAGTATAACCGATATGAGAGCACAGAAAGGTCTGGAAGCTTTTCACCAAAGCGAGGCTCAGGGTTGCCTTGAGAGGCGTGATTTTCTACACTGAACGCGGGCTTAACTTTTGCAATAAGAGAAAAACGTTTCTAGACAGATCCCTATTGTTCTAGACACTGAGACACGATTCCTTCCCTTATTCAGGGTAACTGTGATCTATAAAGTCATGGGGTCCTGAATTAGCAAATAGTGAACCACTTCTCCTGGGGAAGATACGCGGTGAGGCTCCTGCCAGCTTCTGGTCGCAACATTTGTGTCAAGTGGTTTTACATGTGAGGGGAGGAGTTCATCGCTACCCACGCCTCCACCGGGAGGGGACAACCGGCAGCTCCGTGTGTGGGGACGGGGTGGGGGCGATCCTCCTGGACTCTGTCCCACGGGCTCCTTCCCTTGGAGGACCTGAATCCACACCTTTCGTCGTAACAAACCATGAGCGTTAGCACAATAGCTTTTTGGCTCCGTGAGTTCTTCTAGCGAAATATCAGAACTAAGGGTGGTCCCGGGCTCCCCAGTCAGCCCATCAAGACATCACTGTCTTGAATCCCCCTTTTTGAATCACCCGCTCAGTGAATTCCATCAAACACGTGCCCTTTACCTATTTGCGTGAGGTTTAGGACTCAGACATCTGAGCCTTACACTCTGTTTACTGGATTGTTCCTTCAATAACGAGAACATGAAGAGAGATGAAAAACCATCCATGCTTCAGCACTGAGTGGTTTCCAGGGGAGGGAGGAATGGGCCCCTATTCGGACCCGGCTCAGTTACCCTCAGAAGAAACGGTCTGCAGGGAGGCGAGTGGCAGTTTGCAGGGGTAGGGGTGGCCAGACATGAAAACACAAGGTTATCAAGAGCTGAGGCAAGGAGGGGGTCGACGGCGGGGCAGGGGTACCCGGAGGCTCTGGGAGCAGAGAGAAGGACCCCGAAGCCTTCCCAGTGCTGAGCAAAGGCCTCCCAGGACCAGGCGCCTTCTACATCAGGAAAGGCGGCACAAATGGACCCGCTTGCTTTCCAGATCTTTCCTTCAGCTCCACTCTGGGCCACAGACCCACGGAAGCATCCTCATTACTAGCACCGTTCTGTAATGATCCTATTATTTATAACCCAAAGAATTTCAGGCAGCTTTCAATCAAAGCGTATACCTGACATATTATAACTTACTCTCTGGGAGCGAGATGGGCTGCGAATCTGTTGGTGGGGCAGGACCTGCTTCCCCCGCGCCGTGAGCGCAGCCGGGATTTGCTGCGGGTCCGCCCTGGCCCCCTCGGGCTCCAGAGACAGGTTGGAACCGGGTCCGGGGGCTCCGAAGGAAGGCCCCAGCTCCAGGCCGTGTCCTCCCACCCTCGCCCTGGGCTCCAGCCAGGCAGAAGGGCAGGACAATCAGTCCGCTGCCCGCCAGATCCGTGTGCCTCACTCCACGGCAGACACTGGCTCCCAGACTGGTGAACAGAGACCCGGGAGCCCGCTCTGCCTGCCCGCATTCCCAGGTGAGAGCGGAAGAAAGAGGCTGTAAACTCAGTCCCCTCCCCGAGGCCAGGATGCACGATTCTCCTCCACCCAATCAGTGCACCTAGGGTCCCCAGCTCGACGCCCATGGCAGGGTGGCAGCAACACACCCAGACTCTGCGGCCCAGCCCAGCCGGTGCCCCGCCCCCTGCACCTCGCACCCCAGCGCTCGGATGCTCGGATGCGCGGCCGCCCACACCCCGGCAGACTCACCCTCCTCGCAGTTGCTCCCGGTGAAGCCAGGACAGCATCTCCACTCCAGCGCCGTCACCGTGCGGTAGGACACTCTGTATGTGGGTCTGATCAGAGTCCTGTAACTAACACAAGGGCGGCGTCAGGAGAATGTGAGCGCCCGTCCACCTGCCTCCCCGACCCTACTTCTGCAGAGAGCACCCAGCCCAGGGCTCTGGGAGCTGCCCGGGTAGTGGAGCCTGTCATTCTGTCTCCGTGCCCACTGACGGTGTAGCCCTGGGCAAGTGACCCCTCTCTGTGTCTCCAAGCATGTCTCCAAGTCTCCAAGCATGGCCACCAAAGGCGGCGGAGGGGGCGGGTGGGGCGGGGGGAGAATGTCTGTCATGCACTGACTTGTGTCCCCAGAATCCATAGGGTGAAGCCCTGCCCCCACCCCCACCATGTGACTGTATTTGCATATAGCATCTTCAGGAGGTAATCATGGTTTAATGAGGTCATAACGGTGGGGCCCCAACCCATCAGAGCCGGTGGCCTTGTAAGGAGAGGAGGACACAGAAAGAGATCTCTGAGTTCATGCACACACGGAGGAGAGGCCGGGTGGGAACCCAGCGAGAAGGTGGCCGTCTGAGAAAACACGTTTCTGTTGTTGAAACCCCCAGTCTGTGATATTTCGCTACGGCAGCCTGAGCGAAGACATTGCCCAAGACCATGAGGAAGGAAAAGAAAACTATCGTGAAGACGTGGGGAACTTCCAAACACCCACAAGTTCCCAAACTCCAACACTTTGTCGCAATCACTTCCTTTGGCTGATTCGTCCAATGAACACTGATCGAGCACCAGGTACATGCAATGCTATGGTCACAGACAGAGAGAACCGAGTCCCATCCTGAAGAAAATCACAGCGTCATGGATGAGAGAGACACACACCAATGAAAAACTCGCAGCCCCGTCGGGGGACCCTTTTCCCCCCGCAAACTGCAGTGGATTCCAGGGCCAAATTTCACACTCCTGCAGTTTGGACATTTTTCTTGCCAAAAAGCTTAATACTATTTTACAAAACCCTGAGACATAAGATATGTGACCACACCACCACGAGCTATCACCTCACACCTGCCAGAATGGTGACGTGACCACCAACAACACAAGAAACAACAGGTGTGGGTGGCGATGTGGACAAAGGGGAACCCTCACGCAGCATTGGTGGGGGTGCCGACTGGTACAGCCGCCGTGGGGAAATGGTACTACGATTCCTCAAAAAATTAAAAAAAGAACTCCCATTTGATCCAGCAACTCCGCTTTCAGGGATGGACCCGAGAAAAACAAAAACACTAATTCGAAAAGAGATCTGCACCCCCACGGTCATCATATCCTTATTTACAAGAGCCAACCCATGGAAACAACCTCAGTGTCGATGGACGGAGGAACGGATAAGAAAACGGGATGTAGATACACACGGCGGAATATTACGGAGCTATGAAAAAGGAGTAAATCTTGCCATTTGTGACAGCAATGGCTGAACCGTGAGGGCATTATGCTAAGTGAAATAAGGCAGACAGAGAAAGATAAATACTGGATAATCTCACTTATATGTGGCATCTAAAGAAAAAACAACCCAGGTCATAGATACAGACAGATTGACGGTTGCCAGAGCTCAGGGGGTAGGGGTGGAAGAAATGGGTGAAAGGCGGGGATCAAAAGGCAGAAACTTCCAGATACAAAATAAAATGTAAAGCTCCTGGGATGTAACGTGCAGCCTGGTGACTATAGTTAAGACCGAGTAGAACAGGGCGCCTGGGTGGCTCGGTGGGTTAGGCCTCTGCCTTCAGCTCAGGTCATGATCTCAGGGTCCTGGGATCGAGCCCCACATCAGGCTCTCTGCTCAGCAGGAAGCCTGCTTCCCCTCTCTCTCTGCCTGCCTCTCTGCCTACTTGTGATCTCT